>NW_027286069.1:34628350-34923350 GCF_022747635.1 Hetaerina americana
ACGGATGTGCAAACTACAACTTGTAGCTTCGAGAAGCATGCCCCACATCAAATCCATTCCGGTATCGTTGTCTAAAATCTTGCCGATGGAAATGGTCGGAGTTTCGTCGGATAATGAACTCATGAATCGTACTCGTACCGCTACAAAGTGCGTAACGGCGTATATCGGGATCGGAGCGAGCACTCATAGCCACACCCCCGCTTAAATCCGATCGCCTGCATCGCTTCCGTTTCATAAGGCCGCGCGTAAAATATTCACGGAAAGGAAGAAAAATGCGTGGCCCCCTGAATCAAGCTAACATCCAAGCGAAACACACAGATCCCCACCCCCCCTCCGAGTGGAAAAAAATGTCAACCTCACCTCGCTCCAACCACCCACCCAACCCTTGAGTCGCCGTCTCGGGAACACCCAGGCCTTCGCCCGCCCCTCACCTTCTCGCGCTCGGCGGCCCACCTTCCCGTTCCTCGCCCTCTTTCCTTCGTTCTGTTCCGATGAGTACGTATGTGTGCGTGTGAACCCCTGCCATTCCCTTCTTTCATTTTTTCAACTCCCTCGAGTCTTTCCGTTTCTGTCCCTCTCTCGTATTCCGTTCCCCTCTTTTATCTCCTCCATTCTTTCTCCCACCTTATCCAGTTTCTTTTCCTCTTTCTCTCTCCTCCTCTCTGTTCTCACTCTCGCTCAATCGCATTTATTTCCCCTCCTCACAACCCCCCACCGCCTCGCTCTTTCAATCCCATTTCCGCTTCGCCCTCACCGCCATTTCCTTTCTGTTCAAGTCCCGGCAATATATATACACCATTCGCGCGCGAGGGGCGTGTGTTCGGCGCTCCCCCGTAAATCCATCTAATCGAGGGTGTCGAAAAAAAGTTGGGAAAAAAAGAAAAGAGAACCGTTTGCCTGAAAGCTTGGAAACGTGCGATCATTGCCTCCGCTTTCCGATCGATCTTTTTACCATCGCGAGCAGTCGCCCTTGTAGCATTGATAGTTGCCTCCGGAAGTGGTAACAGGGGGATTCTCCTGTTAATTTTTATTCTCATATCCCCCATGTATTATTCTCTTTGTTTTTTTTTGGGATGTTGTTTTTTTGTATATCTCATTTAACGGTCGTTTTCCGTCATGGCCGTTCCGTCGGACGTAACTTGACTCGAGTCGACCCGGAGGTCCCGAATGGGGCGTGTCCCGTGCCTCACATTCATCAGATATGATCGTCGATCTGATGGCCTTTTGTAAATTTTTTCAGGGAATCTCTCGTGAAGACCGAGGAAAATTTGTAGCAATCCGGTTATCAATTTTCGCACAGATTTTCCGGTGCAGTAACTTGAGCTTTATTTTATTTTTTAAGATGTTGATAAACGAAGCGTCTCGTAATCTGTTAATCATTTTTGACAGCATGTTTAACTGGATTCATAACCTCCGTAATTTTTTTACTGTTGAGTAATAAATGCCATAGCATTTATCTTCTTTGACGTGCCGCGTTGAATAATCACAAAAATGTGATCCACGAATTGACACGAATTATTTTAGATTATTCTTTCTCTTCCTAGTACTTCCCTCAATAGTCATCTCAGTGATCTGCGAGATGTATTCTTCCCTGGTTTTAACTCTCGAAATAAATATATTTCCCATGAGTTCTTTTTCCCTTCCATCGTAGATTTTACAGTGACTCGTGTTTCAGTACATAAACAATCATTATTTATTTATTTCCATGCATCCGCTTCCTTTCCCATTCTCCTCGACGCTCCTCATGCAATCTTCGTAAATTTTTTGTCCATGAAATCTCCTCTAGCACATTGATTCAAAATCCCTCATCCTTACTTACTCCCTTATCAAGGTATTCAATTTGCACTGCTATATAAAAATATTAATGTAGGACGCAGAACTGGAATGCATAGCGCATTTCGACGCCTAGGCATTATCATTTGGCGAACGTATGAATTTCAGTTAACTGTCGTGTATTATACGGTATTAAATTAGCGAAGATTTCAAAGTGAGTTTTTCATTGACGCAATTTTGCTCTACTACGTCACGCCGCAGACGGTTAATTTAGCACTTAATGAAATGCAACAAATGTATTTTTGTGAAATATAACACGATTTTCGAAGAATTGTGAGTGTCTGAAGAATGCGGGACTCTAGAATGTTGCCACCAAGTAATGGGTGCCGTTGGGAAACGCGGTGAACTCTTCCGTGGAGGGCATCCCGCGCCTCCTAGTTGCCATCATCTCCCACTTCCCTCCCCCAAGCACACGTACTTACCCCTCTGCCTCTCTCATCTAGGAACGGCTCCCTCTCGTGGGGCGCTCCGCCCTCATCGCTCGGTCGCAATTGCGGCGTGCCGAATTTTGCGCTCCGTTTGAAGGGGCATCCTGCCGTTTTTGCTCCCGTAAGGAGAGTGGGAGTTGGGGGAGAGGGGTTGGGGTGGAGGGAGGGCCCAAGTTGTGGAGGGTCTCTCATTTTTTGCTTATCGGCTCCCCCTCTGCTCTTGCCTCGCATTGAATACTAAGGTTCCGCGCGGAGACGTTTCCCTCTGCGGCTGTCAGCGGGTCACGGGAGGCGACGCGAGGAGTGGTGGGGAAGGGTGCGTGCGAGTGTTGTGTGTGTGTGTGCGTGCGTGCATGTGGTCTCGAAGGAGGGAATTGGGAGTTTTACTCATCTTATTTTGCATCTCGTATTTTCAATTTGGGCTCTTTGGGTTCGGCAGTTTGATGAGTGTGCGTGTCCTGCATTTTTTCTGGCAATGTAGGGACAGGAAAACATTAACCAAAATGTATATCGATGGCAAGGATTATTACTTTATACAATATCTCTTTATATATATATAGCAGCATTTTTACAAATTGATCTTTTTCTCTCGCTGAGACGTTTCTTCACTGAGTATTTAATTTGTAGATTTATCTTTTTGAGGGCGTGCCTAATATATTACGGTTGTATCGTTAGTTGGTAAATTGCAGACGTGTGTGAGTCCACTGAGTGTGAGATGATTCGTAATGTTGTAATACTTCGATTGGCGTATGTTAATTTCGGTAGAATTTTATTTTCGTGTTTTCCTCGAGATTTTCCGTTCATCGAGTATTAAATATAAAGGTGCATACAGAGACAACGAGGTAAAAATTGCTCTTTAAAGCGACTGTTTGTTGAAGTGCGTACACCTAAATCCCTAGCGTTAGGCAGCGTTTTTTGCTTGATCATTGAACCGCTGTATTAATATTTGAATGAAAATTAAAGCCGCGTGACTAAAATGGCTGGACATAAATTTTAAGCTGCGTTGTCAGTTTGATGAAATTATGATGTTCGAATTTTACTATAATTACGTAAAAGTTCAGTAATTCCATTACGTGGTCGCACGGTGGGTTATTTCTGTCACCGTTCTTACGACATCGCTCATAGTTGCTTAGCCGTGTCCGGGTGATTCCTGGTAGTAAATAAGTACTGTCACGGATAATGGCAGACGTGTTTCTGAGTGCCATTGACTTCGTTTATAAGTGGCGTCTCCGATCGATGAAATTTGCGCTTAGCCTCGCGCCTTTTGTAAATTATTAGAAATATAAATAGGCCTTCAGCTTGGTATTATTTCCAATGGGTTTCATCCATTTACATGTATCTCCCTTTGAATCGCGAATTTCCTTCACTGTCTTCAGTGACTTCACAGCCTTTTCTGTGCACCCTATCGGGAGCTAGCAGCTTAGTATTCAGATTTAGTTGCCCAATTAATTTTTTCGTGATCTAATTCCTTGGTAACTAATTTATTTCATGTGTCAATCCCTTTCACGTGGAAATGTTTCACGTCTGTCTGCCTTAATATGCACTCCTTCGAGTCGGATCCGGCTGCCCTTTGCGATCGCGTGGGGTTTAGGGCGCTGCGCAAAGTTCGCAAGCGGAACTCAATTGTGAATTAATTTCCGCGGTTTTCTCGCAGCCGTTTCCTGGAGGACTGGAAGATGGATACCTACCGTGTTGATTAGATTCCCTTGGAAACAACAACGGCGGCTGCCGAACCGTTTTGTTCGTTCCACCCACCCCATCCAACTTGCACGAGACACTTTCAAACCCTTTCAGGCCATCCGGGGAATCCGTTTGTTTGGGAAGTTCACTGAGGCTCTGTCGGATCGGAACAAGCGGGTCCTTGTTGCCCCGAGTAAAAACAACTTCAGCGATTGATGTGGCGAAAGGAATCGTCGGCTATTCGACCAACTCCATTGAGTTCTCCCATGTGCCCCCTGAAACACTCCTTGGGCACGTGAGTGATATAGAAACGGGCCTTAGTGCGTCCATTGGAGTTTCTAGTGCCCTGATGGAGTCTTTTATTGTCAAATTTGCCGTCGTATGACCTTTGGTTCGGGGACAGCGTTGTGGTATAGGGAGATATGTGGCAATAATGGACGCCGTCGGCTATTCTATGCGTGCCCGTCGAAAATTTCCCAAGAAACACCACATGTCTTAGTGGATACGGTTCCCAAAGTTAAAAGTCATTTAAAACGTCTCCTGAAAGAAACTTATAATTTTACTAAAAATTCTGCGGCCGTGTAACATTCTTTAAATCGTAGACAAGTTAAAAGTTTTGGAATAGATTTTGTCCTCATGTGGGCAAACTTGAATGGTCAATGAGTAGAATTTGAGCTTTGATATAGGCCGTTAGTTAGCTGTGGCGTCTCCGCGCCTACGTCTTCGCTTCAAGATATCCACATCCTTTTTATCGCCGATGAGGGGTCATTCTTGGCCAAAACCTTGATGTCAGTTCTTAATACGGAGCATTTTTGGAAAAAGAAAACAGTGGAATTCCTTAGAAACCGGAAAACAATAACAAGGGAAAAACGATGAGGAATTGTCAATTCTCCAGGAAGGTGTTACGAAAAGCAGACTTCTGAAAATAAATTCCGGTGTTTATACTTGCGCGTTGAAGCTTGGACCAATGGAGGGAACGAACGTAATTATATTCTGTATTTACTGTCACAGTAATTGTCGAAGCGTGATAGTTACATCTAAGCATTCTTTTATACCTTTATTTGATGTTGGGATATCAGTGGATCTCTTGGTACTGATCGACGAATAACTTACCCCTAATTTTTCCCATGAAACGAGCTGCGATTAGCAATTAGCCCTTTGTGTGTGTGTATATACACGAGGGTCATCCGGAAAGTAGTACCCGTTCGTGAAATAAAGACACAAAAGTAAATATTAACAAACATAAAAAATTTTATTTGAAAGAGGATACTTTAAACTACTTCTCAACATAATCTCCAAGCAAATTAAGGCATTTGTCATAACGTGTGACAAGTTTCTGTATTCCTGCTGCATAGTCCTTCGCCGCCAGCTCAATGAGATACGCGAGGGACCCATCTTGCACAAATTTTTGCATAATGCAGATGGTGTTTAACAATTTCATGAACAATTGTTCGAGAAACATTGGGAAAATGCTCACAGATGTCATCAATTGTGACGCGCCGATCGTTCCTCACGAATTCGTCAACTGAGCTCACCAGTTGGTCTGTAATGACAGACGGTCTCTCCGAACGCTCATCGTCGTGTGTGTTCCCCCTCCCCATGTTGAAGTTGCGACACCACCGCCGAACAGACGACTCGTCCATTACATTGTCTCCATACACCTCCTTTAATTGGCGATGAATATCACATGGGCGAACGTTTCTTGCATTGAGGAATTTAATCACTGCCCTCACTTCACAACTGGCGGCGTTCTCAATTTTTTTAAACATTGTAAACAATCACAGAAACAACACAGGCAATGCTAGCGTCACGCAACTTGGCTCAGAGAAGGCAGACAAGCCACTGAAGCTATCTGACCTCGTCCAGCGGCTACTCGCGTCGTCAGCACTTCATGCGGCACGAACGGGTACTACTTTCCGGATGACCCTCGTGTGTGTGTGTGTGTGTGTGTGTGTGTGTGTATATATATATATATATATATATGTTCAAATGTGTAAATGTTGGCCGAATTCGTTATAATTAATACCATTGGGTCCAGGCATCAGTGCATATTCTCATTTCCTTCGCAATAAACGTGTTAATTACGTTCAAACATGACAATTTTCATTTTCCATGGCTTCGTGGCTGAGGACGATCGTCTCAATTTGTTTACCGATGTTAAATGATGAACTACCCCACATTGCGTTGTTTTGCGCATTCTTCAATCCGTTGATTTCTTTGGTTCGGATGTGAATTTCTCATTAATTTTTTAACTGTAATTATGTAGAAACGCAGTCAATCAGTGTTTGTGGAGGAATTAAAATTCCGAAAGATTGTTAGATCGGTCATGTTTTTAAATAACCGGAGCGCATTACATTTTTAAAAAGTTTTATTACTACGACAGTAATGAAGTGTCGTAAATCAGACTAACAAAGTTTGTATTTGAAATTCATTGAAAAAAATGGAAAAAGTGACGCAAGTTAATAAAGTATAATTAAAAGTGTTTTTTAAAATTAATATCTGAGAATAAATAATGGATGGGAGGAAGGTACACCTAGATGTTGAAGTTTAACTTCATATCCTTTGAACACCCAGAGACTTGAGAAAAATGTGGCATTATTAAATTTTGTGATTCGTGGTTGGTTTTGCATTCGCCGAAGCAGTAACCAATCGAGTCGAATTGGCTGAATAGCCTCTCAAATGAAGCACTCAAAGGAAATTTCCCTATGTCCTGCCTGCTGGGAATCGAATCCACTAGCTCTGGATCCGCTTATCAGGCTAGCCCGCATTTCAGTGCCTTCTCACGGCTTCCGGTGATCAATTGGCATTCCAGGTTCATTCAGTCTTGACTAAATCGTGGTCATGTTCAAAATTGCAGCTGGAGGATTCCCACATAAAAGAATACAGTTCTCGGGGTACACATCTCGACCAAATTGACGAGAAATTCAATAATCTGTGATGAAATTGAGACGAGATCAAAACAGTGGATGACCGATATCGGAACGAAAACAAACTGGAAGGAAGATTGAAAGGTACGAGAGGAAAAGTGTCAGCCACAGGAAAGAAGGGCGAGGTTAATTGGTCAATGCCCTCCCAATGTGGGGACTTAAGTGCGTAGAAATAGAGTGAATACTTAAAAATTATTGTCTGTCAATGTCCTCATTTCTGTTTCGGTTGTGAGTGTATGTCCGTTTCCAAGTTCTATGCCTATTGTTTCGGTCAATAGTTCTACTTATGGTGACTGGATAACATAATGCGATCCATTAATGCGTAATTGTTTCCAACTCCTCCGTTTCTTAATTATTAATCCCGCGGTTTAATTTTCCAACCCCAATCAATAGGAATTAGCTAGTTTTTTCTTGATGAAATTTTAATTCAAAGCGAAGGTATAGGAGACGCAGCACGAGATACTACAACGCTGAGAAGAAATAAAAGGATTACGTGAAATGTAACGGAGTATCGAGACCTTGAGGTCTCGCCGAAGGGGATACGTTGTAAGGCCAATTGAAAGTGTACCATTAATGGGCACCGGCTTTTCGTTCGTGTGTATTTTCATTGCGACTCCCGCCCGAGGAAGGCTGCTCCCCTAACGAATCACTGCGGTGCCCTAACGAATCACTGCGCCAAATCCCTCTTCCCTAATGGAATTAAGACGTGTGAACTCCCGCAGCTACGTTGCGAGCGTATCCGATTGAGCCTATTAAGGTCATGACACAGAGCCGGACTTTCAATCAACCCTGCCTCACTCTTTCATTACCATTTCCGTCTTCCTTTCACAGCCGATGTGTCCAATACTTCGACATGACTCCAGCGATGTCTGCTCGGAATCAGCGCTTTCGGTGCCTTCGTTCCGTAACCAGTCGCCAAAGATTCCACCCACTCGGTCCTTCTTCATGCCCATATCTCCTCTGAAGTTTTCATAAGTTTTCATTGGAGTGTTTCTCCATTTCATGGGTCGATGCGGTCGATGGATCTCGACCGCAAGAATCATTCCAGTTATGAAAGATTCATATCTGCGAATGCTACGCACATAAACGAGTTGTGATTCCTCGTCGTAGTTTCCTGCCCCCTTGAAATATGTTCTTCCCCCTACGCGAAGTAAAGTAAATGATTTTAATTACGTAAAAGGAGCAGAGATTGAATTGTAAGTCAATCCAAATTGTTTTTAAGTTCGGTTTCACTACCTTCTGAGTTCCCTCTTATTTCTCAGTCGTGTTCATTCGCGTAGGACACTCCCAATAATATTAATGCTCTCCTCAGACCATTCGATAAATACTAATTTTATCGATTTCCTGAGGAAATGCACTTATCCATTTCCCGACATAAGTATTTTATTTTGGTTTAATTCCAATTAAATCGCAATTCCTTTACAGGGTCGTTTATAAAACGTTATTTTACATAGCGATTATATATATTTTATTTACCTTTTTATTATTTACATATTATTTTTACATTTTATTATTTATTTAGATTATATTACATAGTCATTTTCGTCAACCAACACCCTTCTCGTTTTCTCCCTATTTTTACTCCTTTTCAAGTGGCTTCGAAATAGCGAATTTAATATCGTGAGCGTTGAAAAAAATGAAAAATATAATGTAGCCTATTTGTTTTACGTGCTCTACGCGTTGCATTGACACGTATCGCTTTCGGAAATTCGCGGCGCGTTCACCATCACATAATGCCGAACACGACGGAGCATTTTCACATGCTACCGAAAGGGAAGTGAATAAAAGGGGATAGAAATTATCGTCAGGATATTGATCGGATGGGGGAAGGGCAATCTCCAACACGTGGGCATGCATGAGGTGACTCGTGAAATTCGAAACCGGTATTTGCCAAAATGAACCCGATCGCAGGGCCTGTTGTTTTCGAGGCAACGCTCGGCATTAAAGCCGACCGGCTGTAAATTTTGGGCTTTACAACCTCCGAAGGAGGATATATGATTTTTTTCCCGAGGTTCTACCACTGTTTTATTGCGTCGAGTCATATGATATTTACCCCTCCCCTAGTTTTCGGTTCCCACTCGAGCTTCGCCGTGAGGCCACGCGGGGCCAAGTTCGCCTTCATCGCTGCAGTGATGTCGCCAGCGACCACGTTTTATTTGGTTCTCTCGTATGATATGACGGATCACTCAGGAGTGGTCTTCTAGGGAAACGCATATCCCTTCGACACTTTGGAAGATGCAGGTTTTTCTGCTATTCGCTGTCCCGACGTCTGGACGTATCCCTCCCCGAACTCAATTCATTTCACTCATCTCGTTAAGCGAAAGGAACCAGTTCTTTTGGACTGATTTCCCCCTCGTTAACATTATTGTTCTGGATTGCACGAAGCAACAGCATAATCGATATTTTATTGTCTTATTAAATATGTGAAAACATGGCAATGCACGCGCATATGTACTATGGTTAATTTTCGTAAAGGGATCCGTGGGAAAGAATTCCGACTTACGTGATAATTGAATGTGAACGTATCCAAGTATCCGCTAACCAGAATCCACATGGAAAATATTTTGCATTGGTGAAGTAGTGGACTGGAATTCCCGGGAAAAATGTTTTTCATCGTATCTTTATCCTGGATCCTTTTAGAAATTTGTTTTCTTTGCGGTAACTAGCTTGCGTAATATTTTCCGATGGATCTAGACTTCGACGAGCTCTTTATTGACAGTTCACATGGCATCGAGTTGAAAGCTTAATTGGTTTTATATATGAAATTTATTTCGGTTGAACTATCGAAATACGCAAATTTATTGCTTTGAATATTTGACAATATTTTTTATTGAAATTAGTTTAAACCCATCAGTTGTTGAGTAGCTATACATAGATTAATCAGAAGATACGTTGGCAAACTGTTGGTAGTGCGTCATTTCATTTCGCGCGAACTAGAGATCATGAATGTCTGTTTTGATTGTCACCATCTCTGTTCACAAGGCGGTTTAGGTGCTTCTGCGGCACTGTTTACGGTCACGGATGTTGCGATCCATCTCCAGAGATCAGTGGTAGCGTCAGGTATGGTGTTATGTTGGGTTTCGTATAGCGTAGATCGAAGAGCAGCTACAGTGTTCGTTTTTAATCCCGTAAACAGCACCCTACCATTACGGTTGCCGCACTCCTTCGATTCCATTGCATGTCTTTACTTCTGAAGTAGATACGTTCTCATCTGTATCATCATTCCCATCCTCAATCAACAGATTACCCCTATTATAAATGCAAATTTACCCTTAAGTGTATTATGATGACTTTTGTTTTACCTGTCCTTCATTCCTGTTGTTTTTTCGTCCATTTTAACTGTCAACTGTCTTCTGCGAAGAGTTTTAGTTGCACATTCCATATTAATTGTGTTCACTGTTTATTTATCGTTTTTATGTATCATTTTTGTTTATTTTCTGTTTATTGTATTATAATGTAAGGATCAACTGGGCTGCTTCTGGATTATTTTATAAATAAATAACCAGAACACGCGTGACCGCGCCCCGTTGTATTTGTATTTTTGGCAAGCAGTTAAAATACTTTGGTGACATTTACTCATCGTATCCGAGGGAGCGAACACATAACGTACAACTTCATTGTTATAGTCCCCGAAAAAGACACTGGATGGCTATTTTAAACTGGTGGTTGTGAGCGGATAGGTAATTTTACGACTGCTACAGAATGTTGCGTCCCGGTGGCGTGTCTCCATCCCAGTCAGGACGCCCTGGGTCGCCCTTTCTGGACCGTCATTCTTCAGTCTGCCACCTGGGTGGGCAATTCATTAACGGGAGGGGTTGGTGTAAAAATAGTTTTGATGTTTATGTCGGGCATTCGGACAGAGTTGCTCGGCGGTGGAGTCGGACCAGCGGCACGGTGTTCATCGGCCTGAGTGGCAGGGATACATGCATGCCTTCGGTGCGTGAAATACAGGGATGAAAGGGTCGAGGACACGCTGTGAGAAGCTCACGCCTGTGCGACTCCCGTCATTGCCATGGCAAACGTTTCCTGCGGAGAGGAAATGTTAAAAAATAAATAGTTCGTGATTTTTCCACCCTTTGGTTCGTACGAAGATGATTCGACGAAGCTGTTTTTTTGCATTTGAAGAAAATATTCGTCTCCGTCACTTTTATGCTTGACAGTGTAATTTTATCCTATTAACATCTTAATTTGTAGGTGCTTTTGACCCGCGCCGTACCATAACCGGCCGTTTATTGCTTCTATCAATTGAAAGGTTAGTCATGGGAGTAATGGCTACCAAAACTTGAGAGGCTTCACTCGAATTCGTCAAATTTCCTTCAATATTCCTGTATTGATTTTGTCGATTTGTGCGGATGAAATTATTTTATGTATCGTGAAAGACTACGAGCGCGGGAGCGTAGCGGAATAATGGTATTCAGTCCCCTTCGTCAAATGAGCACCTCTCACCAGGTTTAAGGTTAGAATCGGTTGTCGTGGCAAATGGTCGGGAGACGCCAGGACGTCTTCCGAGAGTCGGGAGGACCGACGCCCACTGCGTTCCCGGAAATTGATAACGATCCGAAGTTCTGCGTGCAAGCGAGTACCTAAGTCTGCGAAGTGTAGGGCACACGCCTCCCGAAGGGGAAGTGCTCGCGGTGCCCACTCGAAACGGCGTAAGTTCACGAGCAGGAGATGCAGTGCACGGGAGCGGGGACGTCTCCCCTCACCCCCAGTGTGATTACGCGGTGTTGGATGAGTCCGTCTTCTGGTCCCAGATCTACCCACGGAAGCCTCTCCAGCGTTCACCGACGTGTGCGGGTCGGTGGACCTCGCTTTCCCCTCACCTCGATCGCCCCTAGGGCCGCGGAGGTGCTACGCCGCCGCCTGCACCGACATATATCGTATGCATGTGCTCCTTAATTATTCCACGGTATGATCGCTTAAGCCTATAGGCATGCGCCGAGACGCAGTCCGGTTCGGACTGTCTCTCAGGTTGGTCCATTAGTGTCGCATTAAGGCGGTATTCTGTCGACGCGAAGCCCTCAAGTGGCTTGGTCGGTGAATTGAGTGGTAGACGTTTCATCCTTGGTGCTCGTTTTGGAGGATGCATTAGGCAGATCCATGTTGTGTGGGAACTCGTGGAGAAGGGTTGCATTTAAGCCTAAAATAATCCCTCGGAAGTAAAATGAATACGGCAATTCCAAGTGACCAATAAAAGAATCGTCAAAAAGACGAGCCGTTTCTGTTTAAAAAAAATGTAATTTATATTCATCGAGAGCTGCAGAGCAGCTGTTAAAAAATTCGAATGTGCACTTCCAGATTGTGTTTAAATTAAAGAATGATATTAGTATGATAAGCCACCGGCAAAACGGAAGTGATTAAATTGAGAGGAAAATTCGTATGCTAGAAATGATCGTGCTTATAATTTTGCGTTTTAGTTGTTTTCAGGGGATGTAGTGGTATTTCTTTTTACAGCGACAAAGGCTAGAGTGCTGTCTACTTGTGGGATCGGTGGTAATCTTATCGGCCGTACTATGACTCATCAAAGGGTTAACGGGAACTTTCATTAGGGTCGTTACTAGTTCTATGCCTCCCGAGCAAATGGCTTATGAGAGGGTATTGGTACGCGTGGGCCGTGATTTATCTCTAACGGGCAATTTTCTCCAACGAGCTTCCTTATTATATTTTGTCGGATGGTACGCGGGTTATCGTGCGCCTATGATATCCTTTGCGTTTATATGTATGTTTGGTACCATCTTTTATTTCTGTTCGTTCGGCTTCCGTGCGTCCTTCCCCCTTTTCGCAAAATGATTGTTTGCTGGAGGTGGAAAAATTAGTGATCTGATGGGCTCGCATGTGATATTTTTACACCGGCCGATATAGGGAATATTTTCGGCGGTACCGTCGGGAGTCCGCGGAAATGATGAAATTTCATTCAGTCTTCCTGTTCGTGGCACTTCAGAGCCAGGCATCGGCCGCGGTCCGGACCACGTTCGGGTGATAAAATATTTGACCGCAGACGTGTAACGTGTTCTTCGCAGGTTAAACGGGAGCGGTTTCGTGCGGGATTTCCCGTAGTCCCATGACGTACGGATGGAATCCGCCCCAGTAAAGCTCATACCTGTAGTGGGTTCCGGAGGATGTTTGGCGTTTCCACTTCGAATTCGTGGTAATAATTTCCTCTTTTGTGTTCGCGGAAGAATGATTGCGGTGGTCTGAGGCCCGCGAGCACTTTCAAGCACTGCCTCGTTTTAAACTGGCAGCTGCAGTGAACCACCTGTCAGAATTGAAAAGTGAGGCTCTTTATTAGGAGTAAACTTTGTTTGGGTTCCGCTGTAACGTCGCCGTCCTCCCCCTAGAGCTGTCGGATGTTGTCATTAAAATCATCATTGGCATCTGCAATTTTGCCAATACGATAAGGATAAAGATCGGTTCATGACTTCATTATAAATTCCTTTGTTTGGCACTCGGTGATAAATGTGAATTGCCCTGCATAAAATTGCGGGAACGGATTTGTCAATGTCAAAATTTTCATTCTAAAAGTTTAGTGTCCGTCGATTCAATGCAGTTTTCCATTGAATATATTGTGAAGGTAAGATTAGAAAGTCTCTATTTTAAACGTTAGTGACTTTTATTTTGATGTTTCTATTTTAAACGTTAGTAACTTTTATTGTGATGTTTTGTGACTGTGGAATGTCGTCGCATTGTTCCAGAGTGTATTTTATTGCCAGTAGAAATTGGTTTTTACGTAGTAAAATTGTAAATTTTACTGGGGCTAGTAGGGAGAGTTGGGCAAGGAATAAACGCATGTTCCTTAGAAATTGTTTTTTTTACATAAACACGGCTTTTTGCTGACTCCCGGCTACCAAAAATAAAGGACCTGCGTTGTTCATACAGTTCTCGCACGGAAGATTCTTTTCTGAATGCCAGTGAAAACAGAGGAGGAGGGTTAGCGCTAAAAATCGCCGAGTACGGTGTGGAGAACAAGGGGTGATATTGTGGGATGAGTGGGCGGGATTCGGAGCATGCCCCGGCGCGGCTCGCCATTCCCTCGCCGCTGGTATTTGCTCCCACTGCTTCCGTCCTTCCGCCAAATCCGAGCTCATTTTTAACACTTAGCCTTGTTCTGCCGGACGGTGGGTGTCCCTCTGCGTGCGTTGTTCCTCCCCATCTCCGGTATTAATGAAGCCCCAGAGCCTTCCGTCCCATTTCCCACCATTTCTCTTACGACACACATCACATTTGGCCATAATTAAATGATAAACGTAATTGCATCCCTTGCCACGCGTCCCCATGCGTCGGCTCACGGGGTGTATCGTAGGTTCAGATGAGATAGGAATCGAGGGGGCGGATGGCTATATAGCCTCCCACCACGGGACCCGGGCTCAGTTCTCGGAAATGTGTTGGGAGTTCCCGGGCTCAGTTCTCGCAGTTCTCCTTTCGCTTATCATATTAGTTATCCTTGTGTGATTTTCTGCCATTTCCTCCTACTGTTACAACATAATTAACAGTTTTCTTCGTTTTTCTGACCTTATTTTGCACGTTCTTTTATTAACTCGTGAAGCCCAAGGCATGGATCCTTACCGTTTGTGTTTGAAATATCATGTATCAAGTTCCAGAAGCGTGCCATATTGGGTTACGCCCGAGAGGAAACTTTCTAAAGGATTCATGCGCGCCGTGTTTCAGTTGGTAAATCCAGCAATATTCGCGTTTATTATCAAATTTTTCTTGAATAAAATATTTTTTGGAACTCTTAGTGCAAAATTTAAATCAATAGTTAAATTCCAGCTTTTTATAACGATCGAAAATTAAAAATTGGCCATTACGGGACTAAAAATAAAAACTCATCTTTTGTATGCACGTCATTTTTTTCGTCTAATAGTGATATTAAATACTGAAGCCATAGTGGCGAAGTAAAAGAACGTACACTGTATTTTGCTTAATATATTTTGTTAGGATTTATTTATCTAAATATTAGTATTTTCATTTTCGAGATTGTGATGAGATTTTTTGCATTGAACTTTACAATTTGTTTTCGCTGTATGTTAATTCCGCCTGCACAGTATGGAAACGATGAATGTTAGCGCTCTTTTGTGACTTACATAATCCTCGCAGTTTATTGTTGACGGCCCTCATTTGCCAACATGCGTGAGAAGTAAAGCTTGTCCCTTGACCAAAAAAACTGAAATGATTTCATGTAAGTGTCATATTTAACACTCAGCGTGTCGAGTATACAAATACGTGCGTGATTTAGAATTCCGAAGATGTTGCATCGATGGTATCAACGTTCCCACCGGAAGTGAGAGACCGTTAGTTTAAGGTGCAGCTGGTGGGCAAACTATCAAAAGTGTAACTTGGTTGATTTCCAAAGCGGTCTTCCCGCCGCCGGTAGATTTCTTGAATGAGTCTTCTGTCACGTTCTGAAGACGAAAGTATACACACACAATGGGGACGGCACCTGTGTTTTCCTCGTTTAATTTTCGTATATAGGTGCGGGGTTTTTAGTTCCTATTGAATTTCATTCTGCAACATACCTTCGAGAAATTTATTCAGGCCAAATAAATTGAACAATACGTTTTTGCACATTTCGCAGCAAACTATGTATAGATAATTGCTACACATTTACTGCCAACACAGTGAACTCACAAAAATTAGATCACACAGGTATGAAATATTTAGTTAGCCCTTAAGTAAAGTTATTCCCGAGTTAAGGGTACCTTAAAATTCCAAATACATGCGTTGCTAAAATTACATTAAATCTTCGAAAAAATATATCATAACAATTGCCACAGTTCATCCCAAAATATCCGAAAAAATAAGCAGAAAACGAAATAAACAAGCCCTCTCTACCAAGGTGATACACTCAACAATATTAATTTATAAAATTATTTGGCAAAATGTCCAAATTTTGCCCAGTAAACAGCCAAAATTAATCCTTGCGAATAAATGTATAAAAACATTTCCTTTTTATGTTCCCTGGAAAATCATCAAAGTTTTAGGTTTCTTCACTAAAAAGATTGACTTTCCATAGTCGAAAATTGGGGTTTAGGTTACTCTCTTCATATTACTATTCATGTGTTACTCTGATTTTCTCATGTCATGCAAGTATCCCTCATAAGTAAGTTTCTTCCACCGAATTATTATGAAAGTCCAAAAATGTATGCATGTAGTAAAAGGGTGGGTCGCGGTAGTCGAGGTGTGGAGTGTTGTGCTACTGACCGGAAGGCCCGGGCTCTATTCCCGGCACCTCTCTGGGTACCTCCACCCAAGCTATGTGATTTTGCGGGTACCAGATCTTCCTGGGGAGCCATAACCAGCACAGGGAAAGGAACTGGCCCCCCTACCCTGATGTGTGAATTTCACACGCCGTCGGGCGTAGTACTGGGTGAACTCTACCGTCACCTGCTAAAACCACCACTACTAAAGTGACCTTCGGCTTGCTTACTGTGTTTATTGTTTTTTTAATAGAGAATGTCATCGATAATCTACGAAGATATGTCGTGTATGATATCGGTTCCTAGGGTGTCGCCTTGTTTCATTTTTAATGTCTGGTGGCCATATAAACCTCTTGGATCCATGAGACTTACTCCGAATGTCTCGCTATAATGTTTCCGGAGCGAACCCTGAGAATGTCCTCGAGCACCCGATAAGGGAATCAAAGGCTCTAGAACTTGAGGACTACTGGCGGTCCCACCTTCGAACCCTTTTGAGTTTTTTTATAACATAAGGATGCGTTAAATTATAGATATTTTGAGTCAGGGAAAAATTCATACGAATAATTTAAATTAATACCAAAATTTTAAGTATAGTAAGATTTCTGGTGAAGTAAAATCAGAAATTCAAGAAGTTCTCTCGGGTTCCCCACCGGGTAAGGTTGCAGTACACCGACCGGGTGAAATCCCTGAAGACGATGGCAGAGTCAGCCTTCGAAACGTCGGTGTACTGCAACCTTACCCGGTGGGAAACCCGAGAGAACTTCTTGAATACCATACGCCGGGAAAACCTGAGATCCTTCATAAAATCAGAAGTTTTGTTTTTCTAAAATTGATCGTAAAAGGCGGCAGTATGAATTCAAAACAAACTTGACAAAGTGATTTGCGTAGCGGCATTAGCAACTATAATCGAAAAGAAGCTTGAAAGACAGGGCAAATCAAATTTGCGTTCATAAATTAAAGCATTAATTAAGACAGGACGAAGTGAAGCTTTTCTTGTATTTCGTACAGTCTCGGGGTAGCCCATCTTCAATAAAAGTCGTCACATGTAACGAATATCTCATATCAACAGCGGCGTTCGATAACAGGATATAGCCAAAGGTAGGTGTTGCAATCGGCATCGACGAAGCTTGAATTATAAACGAGCCACATCGCGTGCTAGCGAGTGGGCAAAAAAAGGTGGTGAATCGAAAAATTTCGCTTGCGCGTCTCGGCGAGTTACGGCTACAGGTCTCCGTTTTCGGAGATCGGCGAACTTGTCGACTCTGACGCATACGAACGAAACACTCCCTTGGCAGTAACATCGACATTGACTTGCCAAGTACGAGAACAAACACTGCCGAGACTCCCCGGGAGAGAGGAAGCGAAAGACGGAGATCATGATGTCACCGTCCTGCAAACACCTGCCCGCGGGCATTCGTCGCCGAACGTGCCACGCCCACCCCTCGAATGCGTTGCGAATCTTCGATGGGCTCGGAATCGAATTGATCGATTCGCAAATCCACTCCCCAACCCAATTTTATTATTATCATTATTTTTATTACACTCTGCCGCATTTTTTCCCTTTCTCCATCCAGCTCAGCCCCCCCCCCTCCCCTTTTCCTTTCCCCAACGATGGGAAAGTGACGTGCGATAAATTTATGGCGGGCGTGCGACGTAATATTTTAAGGAGGGATATCTCATTATGCTACCCGTTCCTACGGATTTTGCCTGTCTCCCTCTCTCTCCTCCCTGCCCAACTCCTTCCTAGCACCTCTCACCCTTCCTCCCCGCCCTCCCGCCTCGAGAAGAGCGTTTCGGAAGGATAGGGGTTGCGTGGGTGTCTGTGTGATCCCCGAGCTCTCGAGATTCTCAGCATACGGGGGCCCCGAGGGGTGGCGGTACGCTCCCCCCCACTCCCTCCTCCCATCCTCCCCCCAGCCGCAAAAAGAGGTAGCCTTCACCGACTCTCTCGTATTCATCCCCCGTCTCCTCTTCATCCTCGTGTTCATACCTCCGACGCGGACGAGCAAACATCTCACCTCACCTCTCTCTCCCCTCATCTCTCTTTAACTTTTTCCCCTTATTCTACCGACGTGTCTTTCCATCTCTCCTCTCCGAATCTTCCTCCATTCCTCTTCTCCTCGTTCTTCCCGACCACCTTCATCTCTCTCTTTCTCTGTATCTTCCCCATCTCCCAGGGACTCCCGCGTTTTTTTTTTTAGGAATTCCATGCAATTTAAATATTCCCGGGTTCAATCTTGTTTTTATGAGCTATATTTGGACGGGTACGTTTCTCTTTTAAATATCATTGGTATTTTCACCTGCGTTTATCTTCTGGTCCATGATGATGCGAGGATGAGCCCGCTCCTCATAATGATTATTCCCCGTAATTTATTACCGCCCCACGGGTGGTACCGTCACATCCGACCCGGGTAAATTTAGTGAAGTATGAAATATACCACTCGCTCTCCGCCCCCCCCTCTCTCTCTTTCTCTACTTCCACCCTCTGTCCTTCTGCATCCACCCGCTGTCCCTCTCCTGCTCTCCCCTCGCTCAGATGCCCCGCCATTTCCCATTCCACCGACTTGCTTTTTATTTTTTTCCTGTCGTAAGTAGCCCTCTTTATCTTAAGCCACGCGCTCTTCCTTCCCCCCTCCCCCCTTGGACGTGCCCTGCTGATACATCCACAGGCCCATCGTCTCTGGAATCTCTTTCCCATTATTTTTTTGGTCGATCCCTTCCTCGTAGTTGCCTCGTTTATCTCAGGTTCTCTCTTCTGGAAATGGGGGAAGTTTAAGCGTTACAAACCATCCTTTTATATGGACGGGGGTCGGGTTTGAAGATCTTGAATGGGGAGAAACTTCGTTGTCATTTCGTTCATCATCTGTTTGTTTTTAGTACTGGACTTGTCTTTCGTTGAAAGAGGCTTATGGGAGCAATTAATTGTTTTCTTGTAATATCGTCAATTCTTCGCATTAATTTTGATTCACTTCTTCATAAATGTTGTCAGCCAACCTTATTATTTCTATTTTACTTTTATTGTTTGACTACGTACTTATCCGAAATGTGTTCTCTCTATCAATAGAGCCATTAATCCAAGAATTGGATTCTTTAATGCGAACACACATACGAGGAAATTCCTCATTAGTCCTACAGTTCCTCCAATTGTTCTTCGACATTCTTCAATTGCACCACATTTTTGTGGCTTTCTGCGTTTCCTTGTCTGCTGCTGATAGTGTGATTCAAAAGCTGATGTGGTTATTTTCCTTCTCCGTCTCTCTTGTCTGTTTTTCCAGTCCCTTATTTGTCTGTTTTAACTATTTTCAGTCCAGTCCAGTGCTAGTTGTGCAGTGGCTGAGCTATCGCACGCATCATCTCTAGCTTGAGCTAATAATGTCGTTGCAGAATATATGTCGAAGATTTTTTATTTTATTTCCTCACCCGAACAAAATTTGGAGGTCTATATTCGTCTCTTTTTCCCGCTCGTCGGCAGTGAAGGATGCAACCTAAAAGGTCTCTTACTGGGTCGGCCGGGTTTATGCATCATTAGAGCTTGGAGGCCTGGAGCTTAATGTCATTTGTTGAGAAACTTTTGAGCTCTAATATAAGTGCCCATTACATCTCATTGAGCATACCTACTTATTAGATGCGGTATCTCGGCGATTGTTGCGTTGTGTAAAGGAATTAATTCCTCTTTATCTCACCCGTTCTTCCAGTAAACATCTTGGGAAACATACATTTTAGGAACATCTATTAAATATTGAAGGAAAAGATACATTTATTTTTCTGATAGTGAGACTGCGTTTATTCGTAACACATTTACCAGAATTTTTTTTTATTTCAGGAAAAAAGCAGATTAAGAATTAATTGCAGTAAACGTGTCGTCGTTGTAATTTCTCTTGGAAAAAGACTTTTGGATATTAAGGAATTTTATATAAGCAGTGAATGACCGATTTATAAAATAATGGTTGGTCCGTTACTTAGTTCGCTGTAGCAATTGATTTTTTTCTTCGATAAACAGAATTCAGTATGATTAATCACTGTTCCGCTCTTTTTAATTTCATAGAATGTAACCTTTTCGCCACGTTTTTCATGTAGAAGTTCTGTCGTCTCCTCGTCGAATGAGCGCTATTCGCTGGTGTATCTATTCCGTAGCTACTACTGTCCTATAAGAAAGCCTATATTTTTATGAATGGGTTTATAAAATTATGTTGCAGTTGAACCTTTCTCACTACTTACAAGCAACCATGTCAGAAATAACTGGATAGAAATTTTGCTCACTAAACATCTTGCTAATTGTTGAAATCGAGCTTTTCTCACTAGATATGGGCGTGGACGTGTGAGACGTACCTTGATAGAAAACTTCAAACTGTCCAAGTTTTGTGTATAACTACACTGTGATTTTCACAATTAATTTTAACCTTAGAGATCGAAGTTTCGTTGCTAAGTAACCTCATACCGGGACACTACTTTGTAATGGTCCTGTTAACTTTTAATGCAGTTGTCACCTAATGAAGTTATGTCGTAACGAAACCATAGTCGAGGAAGGTAAAATTAGATGTTGAAATTTCAGTGTTGTTGTTTTACCAATCTTTTTCTAGCCCTACTCACTAATCGTAAATACGGAATTGGGCGTCAGTGTGATAGTTTCTGAGTTATATTGAGAGTGAAACCTCAGTGTCGATTATCTGTGGATGGGAGATGGGTGATGCCGTTCCTACCTTTCGGCGTTCCTCGAATTTCCATTTCTCTCATATTCTGCTCGCGGATTTCCATTTCCGTTTGCTCTCCCTCATTTGTTCGTTTCCGAGAGATTTTCTCGCTTTTTATGCCTGCGTCACCGCTTATTTTTAGAATCCGGGATGATATTTTTTCGTTCCGTCCGTAAGATTTCAACAACCCGTCACCATTCCCCCCCCTCCCCCGCCCGGCCATTAGGGAGCTTCCATAAATTGCGCCGGGCCAATTTTTCGAATATTTGGGGATTCTCACGCCCCTTCTCGTCCTTTCACGCGGCTTGTCACATACTTTTGTGTGACCACCCACCCTTAGGACTCGTAAATAACATTGGAAACATCCCTGCCTCCACTTTGACTACCCGTCTCACGACCAACCCCTCCCTCCCCTGCTCTAAATTCACACCCTCCCTCTCCCGAAAATACAATCTCCTTCCAGAGGTTGTTTTTGTTTTGGTTGGCTGGTTTAGTTGTCATAGCTGGGGTCGCATACTTCCCTAATGTTATCCGGTGATGGGCCTGGTATGGTCGGGAAACGCATATCACCAAAACAATGTTTTTTTTGGCCGCAATGTTGTGATTCTCTGTCTAATTTCATTTGTTTTTAAATATATCGCCTGTGGTAGAACCTACTTCACGCGTAACCTCAGAAGCAATGAAAGGGAAGACGACGACTGTAATCAAACTCATTCCTTTTAAGTAAGTCAGAAAATATAAAGGAACAAGTTATTACCACCTGCTGAAAATGAGCCGCATCGGCATACACGAAAAGTTACGGTAAAACTTTAATCTATGGGGGATTAAAATATGACTCCATTCCACAGGATCCGCTGTGCATTCACAATAAAAAAAACAGGAAACAAAGTAAAAGTGGCGGGGTGAGACACGTAACATAGATCACATAATATCTTATGTGTGTGTGTATACATAATATGATTTTCCTAGGTGATATTATTAACTTCTGCATTATTTAAATGAAACAGTTTCTGGCGTCACTTTGTGGAAATTCTTCATATTGAAATTAAATTTAAAATACTTCGCCTTTCCACATAAACCACTTTTATTACGACCTAGGTTTCGTTATGGTATAACATCATCAGGTGATGATATTATACCATAACGAAACCTAGGTCGTAATAAAAGTGGTTTATGTGGAAAGGCGAAGTATTTTAAATTTAATTTCAATTCTGCATTATTTGATCGGGTTTCTCTTCTGATTTCATTTAAAAATCAATGAATAATCCTAAAAGTTTTTCTTCATCATATTTTCCGTGAACCTGCTTTGGCTATATCGTATTGCTTTCATTATGTCGACTGATGTAGAGAGCTACTGCTAGCATATTGAATGTGGACAATCTTTAAAAATCTGATAGATGATGAATTGATCCTGCGAAACCTGGATTACGTATTATGGGAATTATTTGTAATATTTCGAAATTCTTATAATTTGGTGGTAAAATGCTCAAATCGGTGCAGTAGAGTCTGGCAATAGTTTACTAGTTATAGATACTATACATACATAATGATTGTCGCATTCTCGGTTCTTGATTGAATTCGCACTCAGAAAAACATACATTGATGCGTGGCAACGTGCTTATAAAAGTTACAAATTGTGACTACTGTTTTCTTTCCAGTACTAGTTGTTCATTTAGTAGTCAGAGTATAGCGGTGCCAATTCAAAACTAACGTAAATGAAACAATTAATAAATTATAAAAACTAATTAAATTGTAAAGCATAAATTGTCCTCGCCGAAATTTTAATGCGAAGAAATTACATATTGTCCCCAGGAAAAATTAGCGGGGAATCCATGTAACCGACACAGCAGCCACGCCACTCCACATCGTGAACGGAAGAAAATAAATGCGGGACAAGATGGCCTTCAATGGGGGACCGGGTCGGATTAAAAATGATTTACTTCCCCGCTCTCAGTGGTTCGCGCTGGAAATGAAAAGCGAACGCAAGAATCGTCTACGCCAGCCAATGAAGTCAATTGAGAGAGAGAAAAACGTTTCGCGATCACAAAATATCTTTGGGAAAGCTACGTCCGCTCAGTCTTGGAGAAGAGACTCGTTTTACGAGAAATATCCGTCCCAGGCGCGTGCCGTTGCGACCGTTTGGCTTTCTGAAGCATTCTCGTATTTCGCCCTCACTTGAAATATTGGCTTCCAGCTTCGTGCTTCATAGAACAGTCTACTGTCTCGACTCGGGCCGGCGCCAGAAGTTCATCGACTTACCCCGGTCTCTCTGAACCTCTTCCCTTCAACTCCCTCCGTCGCCTTCCTCTTCCTCCCTCCTCTCTGCTCTTCCCCGCGACTCGCCCCAGCCAAGGCCGCCCTCAGCTCCACAACCTTGCCTGCACTTCACCCGCTTCCCACCGACTTTTTTCTCTCGTTGTCAGTTGTTTTTCGTCGGGGTCGTTTACTATTAAACAAGTTGATCAAATGCCTGCCGAGTTTCAAAGGGTAAACTTCAACGGGGAACTATGAGGAGAAACGAAAGCTGGGCTTGGAAACTTAAAATTTCTCACTGGGTTGCCGTGGCTTCATCGAGATGTTTTATTTCTGAATTCCCATCCCCACAGCCCTCCGGGTTTGAGATTTCACCGGCCCCACCCACAACCCAAGGGCGTGAACACTGTTTCACCTGCCCTGTGTGTTGGTTGTCGTCAATTGCGATAATTTGTACCCTTGGCAAAGTCGGCGGTGATTGGGTTATTCCTTTCGATTTCGTCGGGGAATTACTGTTGGGGCGGTTTCTGTTTCAAGGGAAGTTGATTGCCGAGCGAATCCTGAATAGGATATCGAAATCCTGATAGAGCGACACTTAAAAAAGGCGTGGGGAGTCATCACAAGGCATTCCAAGGGGACAAATTGTGATTAGGGCAAATTAAATAGGATCGGAGGCGACGGAGCTGAGAGGCCGTAAAGGATTTTGACGTGTCCTGAGAGTGAATGAGCTGCTGCGTTTTTCTTATCTCCTTGTTCTTTATAAACAAGCGGTGACGAAACCACCCACTCGCCTTAAATCCTCGCGGAGATCCTTTGTCACCCGTTGCGTTTCGTGTCGCCAGAACATGAATCTCCGAATTTTTTGCTTTAAAAGAACGGCATCTACTGTACGGACAGACTTTTACGTGTGACTTGTCTCTTGTCGAAACTTCAGTCCCGATCCTTTTTAGCGATGTGAACGAAGCCAAAAGACGGCTTTCGGCGATGTTCCGCTCTCGGATCGATTGACGTTCTATTGTCTCCTTGTTGAAGTGGAATTGAGAACTAAACTCGCCCTCGGCTTTTTACTTGCCCGTCTTCAATCCGCATTAGCTCGGCCCCATTTGAGTAGGTCATTTTAAATTATTCTCTTTGGAGCCAAATTCACGGTCCCATCGCGGACTTAGTCACAGATGTATTTTTGGGATCGGTTCACGCTAAGAGTGGGCAATCGTTTGAAATGTTGTTTATGCGTTAAGTTTTCAATATTGATTACCTTAAATCTTTTCCGTCGAATTATGCTCTCCTGTGATGTTGTTGGCCTATTGATATATTCTATTATTTTACCGAGACGTACCACTCCAACTGAGCCATCACTCTTTCCACCGTCAGGAGTTTATCTCTGACGTGAGATTCAGCAATACGGCATGTATTTTGTCAGTGCTACTCTCGTGCGCTTGATTATATCTTGCAGTTTCCCATTTTGCTTTCATTTTTCGGATTTTTTACGATGCTGAATGATCCATCTAATCACCCTTCCTGTCGACCTTTGTTTAAATTATCTTCTCCTTGATTATATTAGTATTGGGTATCGATGCTTTAGTGTATTTTGATGTTGCTTTTCATATTTCTTAATCTAATTCAATTACGTATGCAAACTGACGAAGAAGGTGGTGTGTTCGCCGGGAGCTTGTTTGCAAGGGTCATTTTGCTTCTGGGTAGGGCGGCATTGGGTCTATTTGCCCAAATCGTTGGGGGAATAGAAAGTGAAAACATTCATCGTAAAAAGGTAACTTTGATCTAATTGGTGATAATTCAATCATCTCGGCTGCTTGTTTGTTTGCGCTTATTTCCGTAAAAAGACTCCCCAGAGAGTTAGATTTGTGACGCATTTAAAAGGCAGGCTGCGAGCGAAGCCGTAATTAGTATTTTTGCTTGGTAGAGTGAGAGTCTACCGCTGTCGTATTCCCTACATATCTATAAGTCTGTGGAGGGCGTATTTTTGATGACTGAGTGTTTTAACCGTTAAGAGGAGTTATCTGAATCTTTCTTAAAATATTGATCATTCCTTATTTGCGTATTTTATCTTCTCTTTCTTGCAATGGAAAATGTGTTCAACATGGCTTCTTATGACTAACAATTCTGAATCGTAATGTCATTGGGAACACCTTATAAATATAACTAAAAAATACATCAATTCAACCAGGTAATCGCTTTATTTTTTTCTCGCCAGATTGTTTACCATCAATTGTTTAAATATTACAGCAGAATTTTATCGTGCAAATGCACGTTGGAATAGTTTAGTCTGTGAGGTGGGGTGGCAATAACATTTGTGCAAGCATTTTTCCGGCCTCAAGTTTGGTGTTTTTAGAATTAATATTTATGCATGAACTATAGGAATATTTATTCTTTCGTTGATAATTCATTCATTCTAAGCATTCAATGCATTCGGCTAAAGGTCCACTCGTTAATAAGACTTAAAGGATGGGGAGTAAGACCACGGTTGTTGTCGTTATTTGGTGTTATCATCAATTTCTGACGTATATTTTCGCTTTCCGCGTCGTCTGTATTGTCTCTTTATTATCTCTTTCGCGTTTCTATCATTTTTCATTATGTGTGTCTTAATTCAGACACGTACATATTTCATTAAACAAGCCTCGCAAACCAATACTTTTTCAGCATCCTCATTCTGTATTTAACTGATATATGCACAAGATTAATATTTGAATTTGGTACGTGGAGACAATCGTTTGAAGAATTCCATTTCTTGATGATTAACTTCAGTACTGTCACTTCAGGGATTTTATGGCCGGAGAGACAATCCTCTCTGGCATTCGTGTGGAAGGATGCTGTAAGGATAAGATGCTTCATATAGGGGTCATTTCATGGCAAATCAACAAACGATCTTGCAGCATTATATCAGATTTGGTTATAAATCTATTTTCCAATCCAAACCTTATCCACATTGAATAGTATTTTCGATAAAAAATTGTGAACATTTAATGAACTGTTGAAAACCTCGTCAAATCGTCTGCAGGGCTCTAAGTGATTCCATGTGACTCCATTATTAAACTTGATAACTTTTATAAAACAATCTTTTTAAATAGATAAACGTGCGATAGACGCTATGGAATACCTTCAATAGAATTTACATTTGTTTTAATTGTTTACGCAATAAGAAATGTTTAAAACTCAACGTGTCAAAACTCTTAAATTTTTATTTGTGAAGTTCAAATGATTCAACCAACCTTTATCTTTGCATACTAAAATTACCGATGCTTTGTAAATAAAATAAATATTTTTTTGTTGTAGCCCTTCCGGAACGATCATGGGAAATATAGGATGGGGAGGCATGTCGGTGCTCAAAACACTGCTTCGAATGATTGAGTTGAGTTGAGAGACTAAATGTAATAATCGTATAGTATTTTATCACTGGATTGAGTCTTTTAGATGGGCTCGGAGCTCAACAATTTATTGCGTTGTTTATTATAACATTTCCCAATGAATATTCCAGTGTGGCGACAATTTTTCGAGTTATCGTTGTGCACGTTTATTCATTTTGCTTAAAAGACACCATTAATAATTAATTAGTTAATGTTCTAATAATTATATTGATGTAATTATGGATTGATTAATTCCATATGATTAATTAATATTATGCCATTAATTATTGATTAATTAATACAATATGATAATGTTTACTCCCGTATGTAATTGCCACTATTGTATTTACGCTTTTAGCAAAGAGTTGCGGGGAGGAAGTTTATTTACGGGAGAAGTTAGGAAAGAATATCCGAGCGAAGTCTACCTTTAATTGAAAGAACAAGAATTAAGAGGTAACATTGTTTAACATCCTTAACAATGAGCAGTGTACTTCAAACACCTACAGGCACGTGACAAAGTGAATACACTGTCATTTATTTTACTAAAATATTTATTAGTGTTGGTATTTGAATTAATCATGTTGGTCAACATTCTGTGCTGGATTTTATGCGTCCATAAAGGATGAGAATTTGAAGTTTTGAAGGAGTCTTAACCTCCCACACCAGTTTATTATCCACGCCGTCTGATTTCGGCAACATCATTTTCCAGTCACATTCCCGTCAGCATCAAATTAAATCTGTTTTCCAAAGCTCTCTCTGAGATGCAATGCACACCATGAAAATGGTGTGACCTGTCGAAAACCGTCAGCAATAGTTATGCATTTTCTCGGATTATTACATGTTTGTTTCAATTTCTTTTCCTATTATGTTGTTTATTGTTTATGAAGAGAACCGAGGAAATAATTACGCAAATTAGCGTTCGTTCGCCGAAGGGAATTTCTTGTACATGCCCGGTGGGTGCCCCTAGTATCCTGGAGACAATTATCAGTGATTTTGACATTAGCGTTGACCTTTCCCGCTCGGCCCTCTCCGTGGTCCACATCCTCAATCATCCCTTTTCCCCGAGTCTCGCGGCCGCCTTCCTCCCCTCACCGCCTCCGATCCCCTTCGGGGCACGGCTCTCAGAAACACTGCCTTCGGATGTGTAGCATCGGGGGGCGTGGTGTGGTGGGATGCTGGTAGGGGGAGAGGTGGAGGAGATGAGGGAAGAAGATCTTCCCCTTTACCTCTCGGTCTCTGCAGTCCCCACGGTAAACAAGAAAGCAGGAACCATGTGTAGGATCCGAAGTGTTTCCCATCGTCAAGCTTTGAGAGCGTCTTACTATGTTTAAGTTGAGGACGAAATTGCGGAAAGTGGAACTCTGTCATCGTATAGTCACCAATGTTTTGCGCATTGAAGTTGCTATACTTACTAATTTGTAATGTATGATATAGTATTTGTACTTGATTCGCTAAGGTGGAAAAAATTATATAGGGTATATGTATATTTAAGTGGATACTGCGTTGGCAACAAGTTGTCTCCAATAATTTCCTGGCCCCTTTTCTAAAATCTACCATTAAATGCCAAGTTTCCCCTGGAATATTTTATTATTTTAGCTTATAATAGAACCAATGATGGACACCTTGTATTCGTTTCAATCGACAGAAAGTTATTATAAGTTGAAGGGTTGTTATTTGGGGAATGGTGATATGATTTTTGTTGCTGTAATTAAAATCGCCATTTCCTATGTATATATGTATGTGTGTGTGTGTGTGTGTGTATATATATATATATATATATATATATATATATATATATATATATATATATATATATATATATATCCCAGTAATATTTTACTAGACTGATTGCGGCGGTTCCTTTGCCTGTGGTACCTTTTTGTTGCTTCCGAGGTTAGAAATTCAGTCGTTTTCTCTCTCCCCGAAAATAAACACCGGTGGCCATACGCCTCTTTTAAGGAATATGGCTAATGGATTTGCAGCGAGGAAATAAGTAGAATATTCTAGTGTGTTGATATATGTGCATATCTTCGAAAAGGAACCTTCTTCAGCGTCGACGCGAATATATTAAAACTATGATGAAAATATTTATGCACAGAAACAAATGAGTAAGGACACTCGAGCAAATCACAAGCGTTAAAAAGTTTCCTTGACTGCGACTGTAACCACGGATGTTCGACTTGCCGGGCCGATGCTCTAGCCATTGAAGCAACTAGCCATCTAGTCAATACGGGAGAATCGCTGATATATATATGTATATATATGTATATATATGTATATATAGTATATATATATATGTATATATATGTATGTATATATATATATATATATATATATATATATATGTATATGTATATATTCAGGTACCTGTATGTATAACACGATGGAGTATATTCTTCCCGGGTCCCTTTCGTCCCGCTCCGTTTTGGGCGCGGGAGAGTGGTGTATGTATACCTACCCCAACACCTACCCAAGCCGAGAGCCCGTCCATCTCAATCCTACAAGTGTGAAAGGGGGGGTGGTTGGGTTTTTTGGAGGAGTGGGGAGATTTGGGTTTATCGGCTGCGGGGGAATGGGTGTGGAGGGGAGAGGGGTTGAAATGGAGGACGAGAGGGTTTCTGCCGCGCGAAGGTCGTCCCTTCACCTTAGTAAAAAAGGGAAAGAGAGAGAGGGAGGAAGGAACTGAAGGACGACGAGGATGTAGAGGGCGCCCGGGCACTTGTTACACTTTTTATTATGACCTTTTCCAATCCTTTCTGCTTGTCACCGGGCGCTGCATCCCTCGTCTCCGTCGTCGTAAGGGAGGGAAGGAGGCAGAGCGAGGCTGGGGTGGTTGTGAGGGGTCTCGCGACGCATTTATGTTGTTGGGTCGATGACTGTGGTTTTTTTAGGGGTTCGCTGAGAAAGCCGAAAAGTTTGGGCCGCGTAAGAGCGCGAGTGAGAGAGGATGGAGTGGCAATGAATGTTTATTTCCCATTATCTCGTCCTTTTTTTTATACGTCCCGTTCCGTAATCCGCGTCGAATTGGTCGCTTTCGGGGCATGGGCGCCCATTCGTGATGCTCTGCGGGGATAAATGTCCAGGGCCTTAAAGGAAAAACGGTGGCCGTGTACCCGGAGTACCACGG
This sequence comes from Hetaerina americana, assembly GCF_022747635.1. Lineage (NCBI taxonomy): Eukaryota > Metazoa > Arthropoda > Insecta > Odonata > Calopterygidae > Hetaerina > Hetaerina americana. The sequence goes on from NW_027286069.1 coordinate 34,657,846, forward strand.
CTCTCCGTAACGATCTCGTTTCCGATTTGCACCCGGTTGGTCCTGTCGTTAAGGAAATAGCAGAGCACTTCGTTTCGTTGATGTGTGGAGTCGAGATGATTTCTCGGAAGAGAGCTATTCGCTTCTGCCTCGTCACCTTCCAACTTTGGTGTTAAAGCCTAAGGAAACATAAACCATTTAGCTATCATTTGTCATAAGGGACTGGGAGTGGGTAAGCAAGCCCTTGAAAATGGTTGATACTAAGAACGTTTAATGACTTTCCATACACGAGGTCTTGCTGATGGTAGATATTGTATGTACGATTAAGGTCTCTTAAATTGTTTGGCCATTGAATCAGAATCTTTATTTTGGCAGTCTTTCTTTAAAAATGCACATGGAGACGGTTGAAAAAAATTCTTAGCTATGTTTTGTGAAGTTACCTCATTTGAACACTATATTAAGTCCGATTAGGGAAGTTTTGGTGATTAATATTTGAATATTACATTTATTTACCTTGAATAACAGTAGCCGAACAGAACCAACGTAAATTTGGTTTCAGCTTCAGAGCTTAAATGGAGGACATCTACGGATTAAGGCGATTTGATCCACCCTTGCAAAAATTATAATATGGGGATTTAAATACCGTATTTGTTCAGCGTGCTGATTTATCATATCTAGGGGTTCAGGGAGTGATTGAAATTTCGTCCTTTACCAGGTTCAGCGGCGTAGCCGGGGGGACCCCGAAATATTGGACGCCCTGTTCCAGTATATACCTCTTATATTTTTAACACACCTAATAAAACTATGTGTCCAAGGTAATTTATTTGCTAACTTGAAGTAGACTCTCTTGACTAGGTCATATTTTTAAAGGTTTCTTTTCGGAAAATGACTGCTAGGATTTAAAGTAGCGTGGCTAATTAGGAGAATGGGGCCCCCAAACATCTTGTTTGGGGGCCCCATTTATTTTTTTACAGGGGTCTCTGGACAAACTGACTATGACGCTGGCCCTATTAGATCTTCTTGTATAGTTAGTAGATTTTAAGAAACCAATTAATCGACACAACTCAATCCATCCATCTGATGCGACACTGGAACCCTCCCTTCTTATTAACCGGGTAGAGTGGAACCCAATGGCTCAAAGTAATCGGCAGCCTTTTTAAGTATTTATTCCCGGTATTTGGAATCTGTAACTATTTTAATAGTGTAAGAATTGCATTATTGTTGGAATACATAAAAGCTTATGTATTCCAATTGCGTTGATTTAGAAAATCTGGTTCAAGGAAATAATATCGTAGTCTTAAAATTATTCTTGGCGTGTTGATAGCGAAAAACTCTAATTCCGTAGCAAATATGAAAAAAAATATAAACGAGGTGTTACATGTGTGCAGGTTGCAATTGGTCGCAAACCTAAACTTATTGCTTCGGACCTTAAAAAGTTCTCAGGGAAACTTAAACATTAAACTTGGAAAGTCCGTTATTTCGGGCAAATGGTTTGAATGCTTAGAAAATATTAAGTGTCAACACCACTGATGTCATAATACTGTTATGTTGGTTGCGTAAAATTTTAAATGGTCTCCCCTTGTGAAGTATCCCAATTCGGCGCTACGCCAACATTGATGAGAGCCTTGCTCTACTAATTTCATCATCAGCTTTACGCCTTGCATGCGCGCTTTTGTGATTGTATTTTTTGCTGATTAGTATCAAGTGGTCTTCACGGCGATGTATGGTTACCAATTTTGTCAAAAAAATGTTGAAAGTTAATGTAATTCGTAATGCTACATGGGACCAGATCCGAGAGCAATACATACGTGTATATTTCATGAGCTTGCCTCTCCCATCGAAGTGGGAAAATCACGGAAAGCTAAAAACCTTTGACTTGGCTGGGATGATGTATCGTAAATTGGCCCTCTAATCAACTAGATAAAAAACGGATGAAAAGAATTATTAGTTGTGTTTTGCACCGTATTATTATTCAATTTACCCCTCCCTTTGTCCAGTGCTCTTCAAGCTAGTCGCACCGACCTTGATTCTAAGATGGAGGTGCTGCGGACCAATTTAGATTGCACCGATGATGCAGCCCATTTCCATTAAACTAGAACGTTTCATTTCATCACCTTTTTTCGCGTGTAATAATGAGTCGGTAAATGTACAGTCCATAGTACCAGCTCTCCTCCTTGAAGCAGCGCTCAGAGATTATAATCTTATCAGCAACGAAGGAAACCGCTTTCGGCATGATTTTGTGGCAATTTCTTCATTAAAGTAAATAATGCTTGATAATTGTACACAAAAATATTTATTCTGCGACCAAGGATTCGGGGTGATAATTATAAGGAGAATTATTACCATTACGCCACCTGATGAGGTCGCACGATAATGAAGCCTTGGATTTGGAATAAATAGTTTCTATTCAATTACTAATTGGAAGAAACATTTACTTCCGCAGTAAGCACTAGTCCTCGCAATGAGATCTAGGTTTAAACGTTTTCTGGTATTTAACTTGGTAATTCCACGTGAACTTTATTAAAATACGATCTGTATGTTTCGACGTTGGACCTCATCAACAGGTCAAAGTTTTCTTAATCTATGCCACGGGTCTACTTGGGCAAATATTTAAAGGAGACGTTTAAAAAAAATGTGTAAGGCCCATCATACTAATTATGCGCGTAATTGGAATTATCATGTATCGCTGAACAGCGTTACCGTAAATATTGGGAAAACTATTTCTGTAAAACTTTGTAATTTTTGTGAATTTCAAAATGAGCTGTGGGAGAAAACAGAGTGAGTATAGTTTTTCTTTATAGTATTCGTGCTGAAGTAACTATAATTTTAGATGAGGCGGCGTGATAGCCCAAGGCGATGGGCGTTCTGAGGATGCCAGGTTTAGACGCGATTGATATCTCCGGGGCTCTCCCTGCTTAATCCACGCTCTCTCTCTGATTTTCTCGGCGCTGGAAATTTTCGGAAAAACCACAGGCGATGCGGGGAGAAACTGGGAGACCCCCATGTCATGAATCTCATCAAAGAAATCACGAACCTCCCGCCGGCACGCCTAATAATGCCGCACCATGAGATCGGCGTAAATGTTCAGTCTCCTCCATCGTACTGGCCGTCCTCTTTGGGTATCGCCCAAAAGTTTTTCACGCTGGCTGGCATCGCGTGAGACATACCATATGTCTGCGTCAGGGTGAAAAATTTGCTGTCACAGGAATTTTTCGAAGTGGTATGGATTGTGTAAAGGTAATAATGATTATATGAGGAGTAATTGTTGAACCACTGTCACAAGCAAGATAAATTTAAATATTTCACGAAGTAAATGAGTCTTTCGGCTTTAATTCGGATATGACTCGGTGGAACAGAAATTTTTATCATGTTGGGCCCAAAGTAATTAATGTAAATTTGGCTGTTTTTAAGCATTCCGAAAATTTAACTTCCGTTTTGAAATGTGTAAAAATATAGGCGATATATAAGACATTTTTCCGATGCTGTCTTATTGTCTGATGCTGTTTTTGCGTAGTTGGTTTTGTGATTCAGTACACGGATGAATTTCATTGATTTTAAGCCTCACTTCAGAGCTTTCAATTACGAATTTAGCTAAAGCTCCAAAACGCGACGTGTTTTCTTTCTTTCCCTTTCTCGATGAAATATCTCGGAGTAGCAAAAACGCTGTTATTATTAGTCAGGGTGGAAGAAGCAGTTGGATAGGGCGAAAGGGGGAGGACCGATGCTGAGGGTGGTGACAGGGAGCAGGAGGGCGGCGAGTGGGAAAAAGACTCTTTGTCCCTCTCCCCTTTCGCCTCCCCCCATCCCTCGCGCCGGCCAGCGCAAAAACGGCAACACCGGGCCGCGCACGCCTCAAGACGTCATCGAATTCGTCCCCCTGCGACAAAAACTGCACCGACAATAATAGTCGGCGCGCGCAGCGAACTTGCGCTCGCGCACCGACTGCTGGTATTATGTCCCCTCCCTCTCCTCCGCCTCCAAACTCCCTTATCCTGCCCCAACTCTCTCTCCCTTTGTTCCCTCCCTCTCCGCCGTTCTCCAGGTCCGACTCCTTCCTTCCTCCTTGCTCAATCTGCCCGTTGATTGCACCGCTTCCTCCTCTGCATCACTCCTCCCGCATGGCTCCCGAAAACTCTCCTCCCCCGAATCGCAATACCTCCCGCAGATCCCTTTTATCGGCTCGGATGGCTTTCGCGAGCGTGAAGTTTCAGGGCAACCACGGTGGACGCCAGCTCCTGCCGCGGATGCGAACTTGATGCTACGAAGCCACCCAGTGGGTTGGACGTTCGCGTTCCCATTTCTGTCTAAGGATTCAAGGGCGGCACGAATGCTAGCGTCCCCACGATTTACTTTCCCGGCCGATGACGTTTTAGTGTCAGTCGTCACTCTGTGGTGTTCACCGCCGCAAAAATATCGATTTTCCTTGTCCGAAATCGGTTGATAATAGTAAAATCGCGATTAAATTCTAATGTTAATTCTTCGTATGTATGTTGAAAATACCTGTCCGACCGCCTTTTATTCAGCATACGGTTTTCTACCCTGCGGCCTTTTCGTTCCACGTATACTTTTTAGACGTTATTTTCTGTTGGAGTTTCATGTATTTCGTGACTGTTCGGTCTCTTGTCGGAGTATATATTTCACGTCAATATCTTAAGTAATTCCCGTTAATTTCATATGCTCTCTTGATATGTTGATACCTCACTGCAACATTGATGAAAATCAGTTGGAGCACTTTGTCTTAGCAAGGAAGGGAAAATAAGAGTCACATTAAAGATTTTCGGAATATGTTTAACATTATAATTGTGACGCTTAAGTTCTTATGAAACAGGACTAAACTCTCACTTAACAGGGTGATCTGGAATGCAAGCGGTGGAAACAACTAATTTAAGACTGGTCTCGGTTAAGTCGTGCGCAAATTCTTCAAGAAATAACTAAAGTGTAGTATCATATACTAAAAATATATTCTAATCGCCCTTGTCGAAGTTAAAATAACTGAAGAATCAAAAAAAATAAAACCGCTGTAATTTTACTTTTAAGACCTCAATTCTAGTCAATTCACCGTATTTTACACCGTTCTGTATTCAAAATAAATATTTTGGTCATTGACATTAAATGTTGTTGGCTTGGTGGGGAAAAACAAAATTAGGTTAATTTTTTTCCCTGGTACGAATTTCCCATATTAAAGAGAATGTTGTTTTCCAAGAGAAAGTTGTTTTCCAGTTTCACTGCAGGGAATTTTCAGAACGCTGTGGTTTTTCATCATTAACATGCCTTAAATTAAGTTAGACCCTTAATCGAACACTGAAAAACATTTAATGCTCAAGATAAGTCGTGTATGGGGAAGGCGTACATAATTAAACACCTCACAGGGTAAAATAAAATGATACTGCCAAACTCATTGTACCACATAAATCGAACATCGTAAAATAAAGAGGTCTAACTTGTCTTTATTTCCTGTTTCTCCTCTGCCTGAAAGCAAAAGGTATTTTTCTTTACTAACTGCCATCCATGCGCTCACTGGCGTTTCTTCTTATGGGAGGTCGTCCATTTGGGATGATGTGACATTCATTCATAGTCAGTCATTTTAACAGCTGTTCGGAATAGACTGATGGGAGCTCTAGTCGCCTTGTAACCGAAACGCTGCAAGACCGGACCATCTCTGCAGGCTTGAATTTTGTTTTGATTTTTTTTCCATTTTTCGATTTCCATTTCGTTATGATACCTTTAAAGCAATACAATCGGTATATCTGTAAATAAAAAGCTACTTCATTTGCTAGTAAACTAAAAAGTGTTTATTTTATAATTAAGTTGATTAGTTTATTAAGTTAGGTTAATTTCTCATCCAAACGGAGAGTATATTTAATTTTCGTAATTCTGTCGTAGAAATAGGCCTGTGAATCACGGCACTGTTCATCATTTAATTTTTTCAGTGAGGCCGTTTGAAATGTGTTATTGTAATTTAAGGCGAGATTCCACCCATTTGACTTCTGTCGCATATCGTTTAATTCTTCTAAACTGTATCCATTCAATACTCCAAAAGTCGTCGCAAGGGCCTAAGCCCCCACCTTAGGTCCTTGCGACGACTTTTGGGACAGGGGTGGTTGGTAGGGTACCAACTGTACATGCACAAACATTCGTTCGTACATGCATTTGAATGTGTGTTACCTCGTATTCAAAAACACTCGTAGACATTCGTATGTTCATTTATATTTGCATATCGCAATAATGTACTAAATTATTACATGTTTGTCTTTAGGTAAAGATATTAGGGTGCTTGGGTTCGATTTTGGGATGATTGAGTATTGTGCGAGATATTATCGAGTACTTTAATCTGTCTATGTGGTTTTAATCTCTCTTATTTTATCTCGGTGGTCGAATCTATCGATCGGATTTGGTGTCATAGTAATTTTCTCGGTAGCACAAGAAAACTAAGGCTTCTTTTATCTTTCTAAAATTCTAAGTCTTGCCTCTTCTCTTCGTTAATCAGGGGACTCTTAAAACTAATTCCTTTAACTTAGTCGTAACGCTTTCACTCTTCCCATTGCACGTAGTGAGTGCATATCCGCAGGAAAGAACGTATAATGCGATTAGGCTACGAAGTCACGAACCGAGTATTCCCAGAAGGCGTACCGGGGTAAGACTAGCGCAGGAATACTTAAATTATGAATTACTTGGGCGCCGAGGTCATGTTCGACTTAGCATTACCCTCCTTGGGGGCAGTGATCATGCCGCTCCGCAGCGTTCGTATGCAGGGATACGGGGTGCGATCCCACGACCTTGAACTCGCAGGCGAATGGCGTGGGATGGTGGCCCGAACACTATCTCGTGCTCTTCATCAAAATATCTCGGGCACGCGAGCGATTTGGGGATCTGGACGATTTGCGCCCCAAAGACTGTGCCAACACCCTATTTGAAATTTCAGCCCCTGTTGCTTGTGTCGTTCTTTCCCTGTGCGGCGATGATGTTTATTTTGTTGGGCGTTGTAGCACTCGGTATCATTTCATTCCTTTGACACTCGAGTTAATACAACACGTGGATGCCGAATAATCAGATGTCCATGCTAATTCGTGATTAGTCAAGCTCGTTCCTAAACCGATACGAGCCAACAATTTCTAATCATGTCTTGGGCTTTATATTTTTTTGAGCAAAACGCGTCGCTTTCTTTGTTTGCGGGTTTCCTGGAGGCCTTTGATCTCTTGACCTTCGCCGAGTTTGACCTTTGGTTTTCGGTTAGTAAGCGATTCCGTTCCAAATGATCTCGTTCTCTTTCTTCCCGTTCGTCCCTCAAAATTATGATGATGCTTTTAGTGAAGGATCGGTGTTGTTACACTAATGTTTTGCGGAAGGATTTGTGAAGGTACCAGTGAAAGAGTCGAAAATAATCGATAATCAATTTCTCTCAATTCAATTTCAATCGATGATATTCCATGACTTTGGGCGGGAGTAATTTTTTTAAAGGATTTTCTAGTATTTTTCATCGTTCACGTAATCCTTGTGTTACATTATGAATAGACTATTTAAGTTCGCGGCCCGTCGTATGGCATGTATTGACATGGAAGCCCTTGGAACTGCCGCACCGAATCCAATGACCGCACTGAAATATTCACACGTCCAGCTTGGGTATCACGCCGGAAGTAACAGGGAGCAACGCGCATGATAACTATTCAATAGACGATAAATATGAAAAATTATATGCAAATGATCAGATAAAATACGCTACATACGTCATGTATCTACGCCCGTAGCTCTTTTTTCACGTTACAGATAGTTGAAAACGTACTTATTTCAATCCTAATGAATCGTTCCGGGGAACGTAAGTGTCAATAATTGTTCACTACAAGTCCTCAGGTCGTATATTCCAATCTCTCCCGTAGGTTAATGATGAGTCGACCAGGGGAGGCGATCCCTGCGGAAGGAAAATGTTGGTACAAATTTTTTCGGCCGATTGTCTATTAGATTCGCGTAATTGTTAAGGGGAGAAAGTGACAGAAATACCCGCGAAGTGTTATCGACGGATGGTACACTCTTAAAGTAAAAAGAGAAGAGCTCCAGACGGATGGATGGCGCACCTGTCCCTCGCCGAACGCTGCTTGTGAGTTATTGGGCCTCTGCACGGAACGGCAGCGCTGGGAAACATGATCTGCTCCTGATTTATCGAGTGCTCGAGACGGCCTTTAATCAAGTTACGGTAAAGTCGCCTCGGTCTCTTCCCTCTTACGGTGGCGCCACATTCGTCCGTGTTGAACTCTTAGAATCGCGAGAATTTGACAGAAATACGCGATTCAAGAATCAAACGCGTGTTGATGTGCACTTGGTTGGAGACGTGGGCCACGGGTAGAATTACTCCACGGTGTTTCGCCGACTCCGTGGTTCGTGTTCGTGCGAGATGATGGGCGACTGTGCTTTGCATTACGGTGCGAAAACAAGGGAGTGCTCGTCGGGGGAGTCCTCGGGGGCGTGGAATCGTCCCTAGCTACCCCCTTCCTACACACACAACCCACGCGATGGTTCCTGCCGTAGAGGGTCATTTCAGTTCAACTTGAGTCGTTTATGGCTAAGTGTACCTTTTTTATGACCTAATTTCATCAGTTGATGCCCCGTCCAGCCCACCTGCATGCGGTGGGATTTGCCTCACCGAGCGTTGAATTTTATTTTTGGCGCTCTCTGCGAATTTTTTAACGCACGTAATTAAGGAAATACAGATTGTAAACCAACGGGAGCTTACGTGCCATAGGAGCTCTTATAACCCTGTTGGTATCTGCTTCGCGGAAACGGGTTCCCAAAGTTTTTGAGTTTGAGCATGTATGAGCCAGAATCTAACGGACTTTAAGGCAAATTTGATATTCATAAGTTTGTTTTCCCGTGGCTAATTTAATTTAATCTGACCCGGGAAGCCTTGAAATGGCAATAATCAACTCTTCCCTCAAAGCCCTTGTATTGATAGATTGTTTTCAATGACTTCATAAACGATCAAGTATCCGAAGAGTTACAGGTATGTTTGTGTATGTTATCCAGGGTTCTGTGCGCAAAAGTAATTAAACTTTCAGTGTGTGAACGTCTGAGTGCGGTTCGATGTTGTTTCATGTATATCAGATTTCCTCGGGGGCTCGCTAATTTAATTTTCGAAAAAATTTAAGTAGTATCAAAATATATAAAGCAATTTATATCCCTGTTCCCGCTTACTTTATTAAATGGACTGAAGTCATATGCAGAACTTTCGATCATGAAGTGACGTAATTGATGTGTACGCCTCAATAATGTCTGGTTCCAGTCATCACCGCCGATATAGCCGGGTTGTGTCTAGATTAAATGTAGATAAATTTAGAGAAGTCCCAGTTTAATCTTGCCTCATCCATGGCATACATATTTTCGTAAAAGAAGTTGTATTTTTTCCCGTCAGTGATGTGAAATTTTAGAGTGCCGAGGGCTTGAATAATTGAGAAAGTTTTATCATGCACGAGGGGAAGTTGGGAGCTAACTACACCGTTGAGTTTCCTTTTCGTGTCTTGCATCAAATTTTAGGCGTCGTTTCAAAGCCTAAAAGCTTCCTTTTTTTCCCTTGGCTTATCTTGTGAATGTTTTTGGAGAAGCTGATCGTATCCACGGAAGCGAGGCAGAGAGGGGTGTGGCTGAAAACGAGTATCAATTTGATCAGTTCTTTTTGCGAGGAAAGACTGGGGAGAGGTCGTCGTAAAGTAAATTAATTTGGGACTTCGAAGCTTTTCAGATTGCGAGCGATAATGGTGGAGAGGATTCTTGGGGGTTTCGTCGTGGGCCGTCGGGAAGGATTCGAGCGCGGAATATTCGCCCGTGGAATTTTCCCCTTCAAAGATCGATCTCTGGTGACGAAATGCGCACTATGAAGTGGTCTTATCACCTCCATTGCAGGTTTTAAATCAGATCAACTCGTGACACATTTTTTTTCCACCTTAACTTGGTATCCGCTGCCATTTTTGGACTGAGTTTTATTTATGGGCATCCATTAGCATTTCATCTACAGCTGCGTCATAGCTTTGCCAGCCCCCACCTAAACGTGTGGTGGGAGGAGTTATCGCAACATCGTTTGATAACTTCGCTGCGAAAAATGATGACTTAATTTGCTGAACTGTTCGTGAAAAGGAAGTACTAATAACCACGGGGTCCTCATGTAATGATATGCTGATATTTTGTTATTTTGCGTAATTAGATTTACTCGAATCCGGATTATTTAAGATTTCGCGACGCTTTAAAGAAGCTGAAACACTTGTTTACTTTCGATTAATGTTTTTTTTTTAAATGCATATCGACGAAAAAAATTATAATTTTTTCATGAATAGTATAGGATTTCGGCTTGTTGGTTTTTCAAAGCCATATCGTCTATCTATATTCTTCACGGCTGATGGTATTGAGCAGCGGTAGTTATTAAATGAGGTAAATTGAGTAAAATTTTATTATTTAAAAGAATGGAAATGATGACTTAATTACTAATGTGATTACTAATGAGAAAAATGTAAAGTATATATAGTTGTAGCATAAATGAACGTATAAATGTAACATACATCGTGCATGTCTGTAACTAAGTGTAACGATCTATTTCTCTTGATTTTATTGTGTACCTGTATTATCAGCCCCCGTTGCGTGGCTTCTTCATAATTCTTCCCGCGTCAGAAATAAACTTCTGTTCCCTTAATATTTCCAGCAATTTTACCAATATTGCCAATTCGTCATTAGCAACAGGCGACTCAACCCGATGGTTTAAATTATGTTCTGTTTAAGGTTACGTCATCTGTGGAAAATGTCGCCACTTGAAACTCTCCTTCAATCCTTTTTTGCGGATGTGATTGATCATGATAGGGGTGCGAGGTAGACGCACAAATTATGCTCGTCAGTTGTATATTTTTCACCGGAGAAAGTCATGGCAATCTTGCTTACAAAAAGATACGTACCGAGACTTGATCGAATGAGAAAATTATTCTCTACGAAGACAAACTTTAAGCCAACATCCAAGGCATGAAGTTGACCAGCGATTGCGTGGATTGCTGGAAACGGGTCGATGGGTTGGTGCGCTTGTTTCTCGACCAGATTCGTGTCGGGCAGTCAGGACACGGGATTTGTTCACGATGATTCGTCTGCTGCCGAATCTTATGTAGATCCTTTAGCGACGGTCGGGAAGGAGAGAGGGCCAATCACAGCGCGCGGTTAGTTCAAAATCACCGAATGTGCGAGACTTAGTATCCATAGTTCTGCAGCCGACCCTTCTCGTGAAGTGCGCTGAGGATTGTGTGGCGCTGCTCGGAGCGCGCTCTCGGGTCCGAATCGGAAAGGGGTTCGCGTGTGATGCCAGGACAGGGCGTCCGTGTGCCGTGGTGGGCGTGTGGTCGTCCTCTCGAGGGTGAATGGAATTTTTAAAGAAGTCGGGGACGTGACCGGACGTAAAGGGCATATTGAAGTCGCACATTGTGTCGTAGTGCTTGCGTGTCATGCGCAGCTGTTGGGTCTTCTGTCGTCATCGCCACAGGTCGCAATGAAATATGATGATTGCCACCATTCCGAGCGGTAGTGGCAAAAGTGAACATTCATTGTCTTCATTTTTATTGTCGAATGCAAATTTATCTCGGAACCTTTCATCCGATGTATTTGACCGATATAAACGGAACTTTAGTTTCTATTTATTTCATCATTATTATATAATATATTTATGTATGAATTTATTTGTTCTTGCAGTTGAAATAAGAAGAAAAATATTATAATAAAGAACAGATAGTGACAATTTTCCACTGGATAAGTTTAATTGTCCGACCGGGTTTCGATGTATTACATCATCTTCAGATAGACCTGAAGATGAAGTAATAAATCTAAATTATCTAGTGTAAAAGTTTTACTATCTGTTCTTTATTATGTTCGAATCCCACCACAGTACACCTGAAACTACTCAATTTGTTTAAAAATATTATATTTACGAAAGTGTTTTATTGTATCCAGTGACCACGTAAAATCTAGGTAGTATTTTTTGCCAAGAAAACGGTATTAAAGTAAGCATTTTTCAGTTCTAGATGTTCGATAACTCCCCATCTCTTACCATAATCACAATAATAAGCCCTAAGGTAGTAGATTTTTATTCTAAATTCTAGTTAGTTTGCTAGTGAGTCTGTGTTAACTTGTTAAAATGTGTCATCTTATTATTAAGACATCGACGTCATCTGGAAACAAATTGCGCCGAACCTGTAGGGTTGATATATATTTTGTTTAAAAATAATTCGATACTCACTTTGTTAACATGGTTATTTTCAATCATGACGATCCTTGATTCACTCTCCTACTAGGAATAATTCTGAATGAAGCTCCCTTTGGCGAACATGAAATACAAGTAAAAAATAAGTGGTTTGCAGTGCGCCATGCTTTTTAGATAGCTTTTTAGATAGATAGATTAGCGCCATCCTTTTAAGATATGATTTAATTTGTCATATCCGCATGCGCTATGAAATTAATGGAATTTGCTGACACGTGAATTATTGGATTTGGAATAAATCCTTGTGCGGCAAGTGAGTCCACATGGCCATTATGGAGGCAGACCACGGGTCAAACGGACCACTGAATGTCATAATATCCGGAGATAACTTCGGCACTTTCCCAGGTCAAGTTTTCTTTGGGGAGAAATCTTAATCTGTTTCATTTAAATCATCTGTGCTCTGCATATTATTCCTACAATTTATGTTCTCAATCGTGTTCGTCGAAGCGGGTAATTCTCCAGTTACATAAGGTTGTTGCACCTTCTGATGCCTTTAGTGAATCATAAATTTAGGAAATTTGTCAATTCTGTAAATGCGCATAGAAGGAGCGCACTCTCAAGTAATTTTCAAATAGAAAAGAATAGGAAATTAAATTTTTAAAAGGTGTTTTGGCATCGTATACTTGTAGAATGAGTTTGATGCCTCTCTTTTAACCCTTGAGTGTACGAAGTACTGTGCAGGGAGTGAATAAAACAGTGAAAATATTGAGATTAGTAATTACGGGGTGTGAATGATCCTGCGTTGTTCATGTGAAAGTGATCAAAGCGAAAATGTTAATACCCAGAAGAATGTATTTAAATCATATCTCTTTTGTTATTATCATTTGCGTGAGTTTCTTATCGTCAAGGCCACGTCATTGGGTAGTACATTCTCTTTAATGCTTGAAAGTAGTCACTGTTGTTAATTTTTCTCACTAATTTTAACTTCCCATGAGAATTGTGGATTTCTTTACGAATTCGGGTAAGTATTACGACGATGAATGGTCATAGCAATGTTCTGTTAATCCTAGGAAAATTCAGTGTTTGTGTGAAACGATGCATAGTTCAAGAAAACCCAGTGCCAGTCTATTTACTCGTCTGACAAATATTCTTGATTTATCGCTATATATTCTTAAATTTGTAATCCAGTTGATGTTGGATGGTAAATTTTGTTAGCCGTGGATTCCCATGTTTTTCGAGCATTTGAGGTTTGCTTGGTGGATAAATTTGGAAGTCTCTCTATCATCTTTTGCCGTGGTGGGAGAATAATAAACTGGCGAATCATTGGTGTTAATCTTTATGAATAGCTAGTAAATGGTGCGTATATTTAGCTTACGTCTCGAGTTCTTGATTGCCCAAGACTCTAAATGCGGAACGCAATTATGAATGGTAATAATTAATCTACACATGGGAATATCTCCTCTCGAACGTATGGGAGGTTAATTTCTGGTGGACTTTTGTCGTCATTCGTTCATATGTTCTCTCTAATTGTTACTGTCCAAAATGAACTAGGGAGTGGATCGATCTGTAAACACGTGATATCGTAGCATCACCTGGGAAGTGCGTGAAATTTTCAGCTTGGCATCAGGTGTATCGCAGTATACAGGGTCGCACCCAAAAGTGGTAGGACTGATTTTTTTACAAGAATTTTACTGACGATATACTTACATCGACTTAATAATCTTCAAAGTATGCTCCTTGAGCACACACACACACACACACATATATATATGTATGTATGTGAATTTAGCACTAGCGAGCAAAGAGACACTCAAAAACGAAAAGAAACTCTCTCGTTTTCGAATTTTCGAAGTAAGGAACTGCAGTTCATTCCTTCTCTTCCTTCAGAAAGGTGGCTTGGGCCACCGAAAATTTGAAAACGAGTGAATTTCTTTCTTTTAGTGTTTCTGTTTTTTTGTCTTTGTTCGCAAGTGCTTACTTCATATACATTATTATTCACGATAGCCGCGATAAATATCAAAGTAACTTCCTGAAATTTATTTAAATTTAATGCACATTGACCATCTACATTCAAACACTTATCCCATCTCTTTACAAGTCCTTAATAGACGGAAGCGAAGAAGTATTCTGTTCGACTGCCGCAGCTACGAGTAACCTCTCGGACTCGTGCACCGTCATTTTCAAAACGTCGGCCACCAAAATGATTCTTTTGGGCCCCGGTCGGTTAAAAATCACTGGGGGCTAATTCGGAACTTAACGGTGGATATTTCAAGTGTACAGTTTCATCGATGTAACTTGGAGCTAAAACGTTCACTGCTGGTGCTCTTCCCAGGGAGTTGCATTCGGGACAGCAATCAACTTCTTTCGGAGGAGATAAATAATGACAGTTTGTAGTAACATATGCATGCAAACTACTGGTACAGTTTATATTTTTTGAAATTGGACACAGTTTGTCTCCTGGGATCATTGCCAATTATCCTTGAAGCACTTCCGTTTGCCTAAATGTTTCTATCGATCTGGCAGAGGAGAACCCCTCAACTAGATGTTATGGGAGACGTGAGAACGCAAAAACCCCTAGTTTGACAAATGAGACGAATCAATTGAACAGTCGCGGCGCTTGACCCAGAAAGTCCTCCGGAGTTGAACCGGTGGGTGTTTGGTCGGTAGGCGTTCTCGAGAGGTGGAAGTTTGCATAAATGCCGTCTCGGGCGTGTTCTCCCCCGTTTTCCTCGAGGACTTACGTGGTGTTCGTTCGGAGGCAGCATTTTGCGCTCGGCGGGTCGGATCGACGTATTTCGGACTGGTCGTGGGTCAAATCGTGGGCCATGTCCGTCTGTTATGGGACCCAAACAGGCGTTCCGTTTCGAGGGGGCTGCCTTTTGTCCACTCGGATCATGACGGTACACACCGACATCTGTGTCGTCGAAACTACTAAGAGCAAACACTTCCCGTGTGGTGTATTCCTCCCTTGCCTTATGCTACACAGTTGATTACTTATTACAATCAAGCATTTTACCAGTTACTGGGATTTAAGAGGAAAGTATCGCCGAGAAGATGCTTGTTATGGTTAATAATTGAAGGTTTACGAGTTCTGTGTATTTGCCAATCAGCTGTCGGATTTTTAAATTAATCAGCAGTTCAAATTCCATTATAAGTTCATAAGTACATACCCTTCATGCGGTTTCGTTACGGGATATACACGTATATGTAGATTGAGTTATGACTTGAGTAGGAAACTTGAACTTTCTTAATAGGCCGCTGGCGTTGAGTGATCTTGCATACATTATCCTCAAGTCCACAGAACACACACACCATGAAACAATTTTTCATTTGAATGCCCACCTCGTCCAAATCGACTGAGCAGTGTTGAAACTTGTCTTGGAAAAAATATCTGCGATGAAATTTCATTAATGCTTTTATAATTTCGTGTGCTTCGGATATATTGTCTACCGTAATAAAGTCGGCATCCTAATTAGGACTTTTTTTTCACTGCCTTCACTGGAGAACTCCAGCTGCGACCGAAGCTGAGATTCAAATCGAAGCAACGCCCGGGCCTGGGTTGTTTCTTCCGCGCGGCAATGCGGACCTCTCATCATCGTCAGTCATATTTAGTTAATCCCTACGGCCGACGAATCGGGAAGCACTAATAGCGAATATTTTCGTGTACATTCTCGCCCCTAGTCCCCGGTGATTCTTTGAGATATTTCCTTCGCGAGCGGATTGGAAGGGACAGCAAAGGGAATACATTCTAGCGATTTTAGCCGCTCCCCGGGGTGCGGGGGTGGGGGTGGCGGGTGGGAAAAGGGACGGTTGCGGACGGATGGGGGAAAGGGGATTGGGGGCGAGGGAGGGGAAAGGGTGCGGGGGGTGGGACGGAAGAGATAACCCTGAATAAAGAAGACGAAAAAGGGACGCCGCCGAGAGCGGGGAAACTTCGTTTTTAAAGGAGGACGCCCAAGAGGAGATGATGGTGGACGATGAGAGGCGGCCGGAGGCTATAGCTCCGTGACGTCATAGAGACAGCTAAAATCTGTTCAGTTCCATGTAGTGTTTCCGATGCCATCATCTATCGCTAATACCCGGTACTTTTTCGGGTCCTGAAAAAAGGAGTACTGCGATTGCTTAAAGATACTGCTTTGGCATGGATCACAGTCCCATCTTTTCACCTACTATCGAGGGCTATTCTGCTGAAGGTGAAATAATACTTGGTCAGTTTAGTAAATGAATTGAAGCGCTTCGCGAGTGCGCTGCGGGACAATGATATACATTCGCACCGCATTGGTGTTGGAACTACGTGAGATTCAGCAATTTGTTCCTTTTCTTCCTGAATTCGTTGGGACGTAGTCAGTCGTGACCGTTCAAGACGCGACGGTGCGAAGATAGGATGTATTTTTTTTCTGTTAATTCCAAAATTCGGCTCATCTGCATTTTCACGCCAGACGACAACAGTATTAGTACAGTTGTGACACCATAGGAATTAACCACGAATGTATTCAATTGGGACACAATCCAGATACGAGACATGTGATCCTGTTTTGCGAGGTTTGGTCACTTTTCAGTCCGAAATTCCAGTCAGTCATGGGGGATCTAAGACAGGGAGAGCAAGTCAACGTGTTCTTCTCCCCAGCAGCTGGTACTAATGCTAGATTTATCTTCTTTTGAATTTCAAAAATGTTTGCGCAATGGGAAAAAATTGATATTAAATACTCGACCAAAAGATACGTCAGCAAGGGTACCCACTCCCTCTCTGCCTGGCATTAAACCTGTGCAAGAGGTCAGCTGCTTCTCGGAAGTGTTCTCCCTGAGGTATGCATAACAGCACTGGGAAATTGAGCTGCCGTCGCGCGTGTTGCCATTATTTTAAGTGAGTGATGTTTGTTAATAGACACATATATTTGTAATGGTTATGCTTCTATTGTCTAAATTTCAACCTTATTTACTCACCATTTATTAGTAGATGAAATTCGCATATAAATGTATCCCTTCGTGATATTTATGCATAGAAGCTTCCTCTCACGGAGCTAGTTCTCTAGCATAGAGGCTCCGTTGACGTCACTACAGGCCACCCTAAACATCTTCAGCTGGTTTTATGACCCTACGGAGTGGACTCTACTCTCTCGCCTCCCCAGTGCACACCCCCTTCTTCTGCTGACATAAGGCCACCTTTTTAGCATAAGACAAGAATTTCGTCTTTTTACTTAACGTTTTCACTTTTGACGCGATATAACTTTAATTATGTCAACAAATGACGATAAATTTGGTTGTAGATCGCGTAAAATCGTAGTCGCGTAATCCTCGTGTGAATTGTAAACAGTGTTTGTAACCACCAACCCACACCCCACAGAGTGACGAACTCAAGGATCATCACGTACCGTTAGGAGAGAAACTTTCCAACTTTGTGCAATATATTGGGATGAAGGCATTGGAATATACTAGAGAAATGTAGAATGAAGTACGTAATGACTCAATTCTACGAAACGGGCGGTCAGGATCCTCAAGTTGCCCCAAGCGGCCACCCGGAATACATCCTCCTTTCTAGATGATCCATTGCTTCCGTCCTTGACAACCTCACTCGACGCCATCTGACGATGTTGTGTTTTTATCAGAAAATTTAAAATTGCATTACTATGTAGGTTCTAGCGGTATGTATAAATCGAAAACGTACGCGGAATCCTCTATACAATATTGTTAACGTAAGCTTGTTTTTAATTTTTTTGGTCGGTCGTTCGATTCGCCGTAGCTGTGTGAAGTTTTTCCGCGTGATGTCATTGTCACCGTTGACTAGAAGGTGCAGGCACAGTCTTCTCTTCGTTTGTGCGTTTGTTCGTTCCCGTCGTCCTGACGCGGTTTAAGGAAAGTTCAACCCACAACACTGGGAGAACAACCAGGACCCTTGATTCTTTTGACATATCATCGATTATAGCGAAGCCTAAGGCTTTCCGATTGAAATTCGCATCGTTTCCGGAGGAAGTTAACGCGTCCCACGATAAAGCTCCCGCGTCCTCGCAATCATGTCACGAGTCACCCTAGCCGATAATCTTCACAGAAGGAAGTATTTGACCGAATGTACCTCGAGACTGGCGCCGCTCTCGGGTGGCAGGGGTGCGCGGAGAATGACGAGGCTGTTTTCCGCTGGTTGACACCTTCGACGCCGCGCCACGTGGAAAACACTGCCTTCGGAAAACGCAGACTCTCGGTAGCGACGAGAAACGAGGGGTTAAAAGTCGAGGGCGCCGACCCCTCAAGAGAGAGAGAGGGGTGAGTGTACCAGTGAGACTCTGTCAAAGGGTACTCGAGGCGGGGGGAAATCTGATAGTTGGAAAAAAAATTGGTAAATGGAAAGAAGTTGAAAAGAAAACAACCTAGGGAGTGTACCTTTTGATTTTAGTCGAGTCGATTCGAAGGTTTGTTCACTTGAGCCGTCTCGAGGTGTGGAGAGGTCTGTATATTATAAAAATTTGTAGTTTGAGGAGGTAAAGGCTGAAAAGTGAGGGAAAATTCGCCAAATGGCCGGGGTCTTGCGAGATTTTTGTTGGTAGATCTGTGAAAATAACGTGTAAAACATGAGAGATCAATTGATCTGAATGTCAGACCACCGACTTAAAATCAAAAACTTTTATAGTATCTGCCCGTATTTTTATTTTTTAAGGTTGGTTAACAGAATCAAATGTCTTTTTATTTAAAATGAATGATATTTGTTAGTTGACCACCTCTAGGGTGGTGATAGGTAAACGAAAAGGAGCAGTGTTGTTCCACATCATTTAGATAGCATATAGAATTATTGGAAGTTATTTATTTATAACTCTTTGAAATAGAATTGCACTATTTTCAAGAATATCGATTAGATATTTGAAGATTTTGACGCAAGAATATCTGTTGGATAGGTTTTGGAGAAGGAGTTTGAAGATTACTGACAAGGGACGATAAAGTCATCCCTATACAGCCTCTTGATTTGATGTGCACATTGTTAATCGTATGAAACCAATTGGAAGTCTAATTCCATTATATGGTTGTGGGATGCAGTATGGGTTTGTGGATTAAGCCCCGATTGGATTAATTGGTGTTAAAGCGTTGTAGGGTCTTAACATATCGGTGAATTACAGGGTCCTCAAATTTACTTCTAATGTTGGGTGAATAATTAATATAACTCAATGACTCTGCAGATTAGACCACCTGAGTGAAATAGGCGCTCGCATTTTTGTGTATTTTAATGCTCGTTTTTCTCGTATAAGGCTCCTAAAAACTTCAAGACCAAAGGATACGCATCACGTCGTGGATGATCTAAGGCCAGGTAGTAATTAAATAATTAATAAGCCATTTATAATTCCTGACAAATAATTTAAATGCTGGTGCTTTTTACGCGTCAAATTTTGGCCGAGTGTGACGTAGATACAGAGGTACCAGGCCTGGTCGTAACTTGTTCAGTGAACTCAGATGTTTGCGTACATACCGCGCGGTAATGTCAATTGTGCGAAATCCAGGACGTGACTCAACGCATTCCCGTAAAAATTCCCGACAGAATTCGAGCCCACGAACCTCAGATTTGGTTTAAGGCGCCTAGGCACCAGTTGGATGACTCGACCAACTTGGTTATTTCGATATTTATGTCCTTGTAGAATGCGTATGCGCGAAATGTACCTACGTCACGAAAATATGCATGTTCCTGTCTGTGATAACTGGATTTCTGTTGCTCCGAAATCCGAGTTGATTTTTTTAAATCCGTCATGTGAATATTTTGCTCTGAAATGAATAATTTTTGGTCCGAGTGGCGTTCCGGAAACAGCCCATATATATCGTTGGCTGTAATCTCAGCATAATGGAGGGCCGCACTTACGTCAGTTTACGTTAGTCCACGGGGAGTTTTCGCGATGCGTTTCATGCAAGGATTTAACCCCAAGAGCCTTCCATTCCAGTTTCCGAGATTATTCTCCCTTGAGCGTGGAGTGCCGCGAGGGTTCCGCCCCGAAGCGTAGCGAGGTGCCGCCGCCTCCGCACACGGAAGCCGCGGTCCCCCGGGGGAGTTGTGTGGGTGGGGGTGGGAGAGAAAGGGTGTTGCCGCCTCCATTTTGTATTTTGTTCTCTCGGCGGAACACACACCGCGTGGGCGTCGAGCGGGGAAAAGAGTTTTGGCGGGAGAGGATGGCGCAGAGGGGATTGCTCTATTTATAGCGAGTGGGGAAATAATGAATGGGTCTGGCGAAGTGTGAAACTGGAATTTTAGTGGGACAATGGATTTAAAAACATGTTTGAGTACGCTTAACGAGAAAAAACAGCTGGTTTGAATTTGTTCTGGGTTTCATGCGAACGATTTGAATTAATGTTCCATCACACCTTAAGAGACTTGAAATTAGTTCATATGAGGGAATTTCAGGCATGTCAAAAGCCCATAAGACGGCACTTATCTAAAGGGTGGGATGATTGTGTGGATGTTGGGCTTTGAATGAGGAGTTTCTTCGACAACTTGAATGAAAAACAGTTAAGTGAAGTGCAAAGCCTAAGGTTAATACGATAACTTTATTTTTGGAGTAGGTGAAAGGCCAACGCCCTCTCAAGGAGGCTTTTTAGGCTCTGAGAGATAAAGAGAACATACAGGTATTAAGAGTGGTAGTGGTGGTTGAATTCATTATGAATTTATAAAAATACGGTGGTTAGATGTCATCTGATCGTATGCGTGGCCTTAAGCCGTAGCTTTTAAGATTTTATGTGCCGCTCGGCGTATCAACTGCAATCGTGCATCTTGTTTTATATAGTTAGTTCAGCTGATGAAATATTCCAGACATCCGACGAAGTTCTTGTGTGCCACTTCTACTGCATACGCTTATCGTCTGGCTTCCGTTGTTAATCTTGAAGTGCAATCAGCCGCTCGTCAAAAACTGGATGTGACGGAACCGAGCCATCCTACCCAACCAACTGTACATCAACGCTTAGACAGCTGATTCATACAAAGAGGTCACTTTAAGTCACCTTATGTCGAATTAACACTCAATGCGGATCCACTTCCACTCGCTGTACCGTGTGTCTGTCGGCTGTGCGCTCCTAAAAAAACAACCGCTCTAGGACGTTTCTTGCGTCTGCGCAGTAGTTTTACATTTCCAAGCGTCTTTAGTCCCGGAATTACATCTTTGATCAAATATTGCGTGTCAATAATTTAGGAAACTCAAGCCGTTCAGCCGATGAAATGATATTTAATTTGCACTCGATTTTTTTCTGACTCTCCGCTCTCCAAATAGTGAGTGCTCCTGTATAACGTCCGTCCTCGCACATGTCTTTGACTGTATTTTGCTTTTGAGCCACAAAGAAAAATTGGGATTTCAGATTGAATCACTTGTGATCACTTTATCCCCTTACTAAGTAAATAGGAATTAGCAGACATTATCAATTTTGGGGGCGTTAGCTAGGGCCATGAACGCCTGAGAACTCTCGAAGAAAAGGGTATATTTAATTTACTGACTGCAGAAGGCCCAGGTTTGAAGTCGACATGCTCTTTGAGAGCCGTCTCGTTTACTCGAAGTGTGTGCTTTTTCGGCTATCAGGTCGTCTTCCTGTGAAAATAAGCCGGTTGGCAGGAAAAGGAACTGCTCCTCCACCTTCTAACGTTATATCTTAATTCTACATTCCCTTATAGGACGTAATATGAAAGGAGCGCTGCTCCCGCCTATGAAACCAACTATTGGGTTGATTACAGTGGTCATCGTTTACTTTTAGATTGTCTCCTCGTTAGAGCACACAACGCGGGGAAATTGGGTGCTCGCGAATACGCTCGGCTTGTTCGCTGCATGTAGGTCGTCTTCCTCGCGAGCTAATGTCTCCTTTGATGGGGGATCTGAATCGAGATCCAGCGGTGTTGACGAGACACCCGTCGTCTTGGGAACGCCGCGGGAAAACTTGCGTCGGTGGGAGTGTACGCGTGGGCGTTCGAGTGGGAGTGGTTTGCAGGGTTGTCCTCTTTCCCGCTGCGCCCTAGACGACGTAGAAGAGAATGATCGGAAGAGAGTCATCGACCAATTTTTCCACGATAAAGGAAAAAAAATGAGAGATAGATGAGCGACGTTCGGCGAAAGTGCGAGGAGTACAAATTGATGAACCTTGGTTTGAATAGGCGGTGGGAGGAGTTAAATATTGAAGTATGAGAGGGTAAATTAGAGACGATTTCAATATTGAGGAACTGTTTTTGGAAGAAAATGGGTGTAGCAGTGGAGATATTAGGAGATTAATTCCCTTGGCGGAATAAGTATATGGAATGGGGAAAGAGTTGGTGAAAAGTTCGATAGGTGAAGAGTTAAAGAAAACAGAATTCTGAGACTGGAGTGGAGAGCTATATGGTCCCCGAAGGCTGATCTTTAAAGCATGAGGATGAGCGTAGGTTGGAAGGCATTTGAGATTGGGAATGGAGGGGAAAAATAATAAGAAAAAATAAGTCGAACCGAGTGGGAGGCAAACGATCAAGTTCTACTTATTGCGGTAGAAGAGAGGAATTTGACAGGTAAGATTCGAAAAAAAGGCAGAAAAGATTGACAAAATAGTATATAGAGATGTTGAAGGCAACGGTAAGATGGAGAATGTTAGGCAATCGGAGAAGCAAAAGGAAGGCGTGGGATTGATGGACGCCGAAAGAAGGCTAGCTGAAAGTGTTAAGAAATAATGACAGAAATAAATGTTGCTCAGAATGGAGGAAGTACTTCAAAGTCCGTCAAGATTTTTATTACGAGGGTAAGCTGAAAACGAATGCAAACATGCTTGAAATACACTAGATGAATTTAACGACCTCAAACCTGCGTATGCATGTTGAGGGGGAATGTTACTTCCACATGCCACCAGGAGTGCTTCTGAAGGTCATTTTGTCTGTGGTCTACAAGCGTGTGTGGATTAGTTTTCAGCCAACCC
Source organism: Hetaerina americana (assembly GCF_022747635.1). Lineage (NCBI taxonomy): Eukaryota > Metazoa > Arthropoda > Insecta > Odonata > Calopterygidae > Hetaerina > Hetaerina americana. The sequence goes on from NW_027286069.1 coordinate 34,680,917, forward strand.
TCGTTGTTCACAGGGACCACCCAAAACCTTCCGCGATGCGGTAGATAACCCATAGCGATGATGAAATGCAGCGTAGTCCATATTAAATGAGGGAAAATAATATTTTGTTTAACGTTCAAGATAGAATTTATGGCAATGAATATCGAATTAATATTTTTTCCCTTGAGTGCATTGTCTAATTTGACATTCTCAATCGAAAAGCTTGATTACAGTTATCATTCAGCGTAAGAAATGTTAGCAATCATTCGAGGAAAATAGCCATTTCCCTATTTTTTGGTTATTTACGGCGTCATTACTTCTGCTCTCTAATCTAAAAATACGAAGTATGAAAAACATAATTATGATGGGATGGAAAGGAGTCAGATGAATGCGGAAATTTAAGGTAATAGGCATTTCAGACGACGACGAGAAGAGAGTTGGAGATCAGCAGAATTCGAGAAAAGGCACTCGTACGAAAATGAGGGTGAGTTGACTGAGGGGGTTTGTGAAGAGTTGCTTTGGTTTCGGCGATTTTAGTTATCCACTCGATTGAAAATCCAGCTGTAAATTTTGTCCAGCCTGAAAAAATGACAGAGGAAACATCGGGAAATGTACTTTTATAGTTATGAAGAATCGATCTCCACTAATTTGGCGGGTTTCCTGTCACCTTTACGTAAAGTGGAAGAATCTTGAGGTCTCGGCAACCCCGTCCGGTGTCTTGGGACGCGAATGTGGGACGTGGTGAGACAGTGAGGAAAGATGGAAGGAAAAAAGGAAGGAAGGATGGATGAGAGGAAAGGGGAAGGGAGAGAGGAAAGAGGAAGGGAGAGAGGAAAGAGGAAGGGAGAGAGGAGAGAAGGATGGGAGAGAGGGAAGAGGAAATGGGGAGGGAGGGGATGGAGGGAGAGAGGGGTCGGAACAACGAAGGGGGATGGACTGGAGACGAGAGCACGCCCGAAAGGCATAGCTCCCGAGACCCGCTGGCCCCTTTTACGCACCACTCCCACGAAATCAATATGACGGTGTAAACACGCGCGCGCACGCTCCTGAGCCGCTGGATCGCGTTTGTGTACGCGCGAGCATTTCCGCGCTCGTGCTCTGGTTCTTGCGGACGTAAAACGCGTCCGTTTCGGCGTGCGCGGGAAGTTAAAAAGGATGGTTCACATCGAATGTAGCGTTTTAACGTTTCAAACGCAACTTGATTTGTGGATTTGAGCATGTGATTGTGCCCATTCGTGGTGGACCTTTAGAACTCGAACGTGAAGCCCAAAGATGACCTGCGTTCAACCTTTAATTCAAGTTGTTAGTTACTCTAGTAACGGGAGAGAGCGTGTTGTTAAAATCTCCAGCCATGGCAATGTGTAAGCAATGTTAATAATTTGCGAGAAACGGCAGGAAAGGAGGGCGAACGAGTGAAAGTTACTTGCGATGGAAGCATTTAATATATTAGATAAATAACGGCTTGAACCAATGATTTGGCAAAAATTGAGCCATATTATGATTGCCTGATTGGGGAAGCAATCGAGATAGTCAGGAGGCCATCTCATTTGAATAGGGAAGATGGTTATTGCCTCAGCATAAGGGTGACAAATACAACGAACCCTTTAATCAGCTCCCGACGACTTAGTCGAAACGTTCCATTTACTGTGACTTTCGAAGCTGTCACCCTTGAAAATATGCTCAATACGCTGCAGTAAATCCCGAAAAAAGTGAAAGCATTAATCATACGAAAACCTTCCATCAAAATGTACCGCTATTACACATGTCCACTGTGGATTAATATAAAAACGTAGTTGACGGGAATGCTCCTACTGGTTGAAGTCAATGAAGAGAAACGCCTACTGATTGGCATTGTCTGAACTTGAAATATATTTTATCATTGTGAAAAAATCGGGAATTTGAGCCCACTATTTAAGTGTAGTGTAAGTTCTGCAGTCCTTACATTCGGTGTTGTACCGACCTTAAGCGAGATAGTGCTCGCGAGACGTGTCCTCCTTCGGCGACATGATTGCCGTGTGTGGGTTGGACGGTGGTGGCCTGGGTCGTGGGGATGTCGATTATACCGTGGATCTAATCCTTCGTCCAGGGGGTGGGGATGTCCCCCCAACACACCCCGGCCTCTCCTTGGGGCCCTTCCCCTGGGGGGTGAGGAGAGGCGTGTTCGTTCCTGCGTTTCCGCGCCAAATTTTGTTTTCGGAGCTAGAGGCCTCCATTGTTGCCGTGTGCGAACTGACCATATTTCAACTTTAAACGTATGTCGTAATACTGGTGTCAAATGAGTAAAAATTGTACCGCGTATACAGTGCACCTTAACCTATCAGTATATACCTTATTAAGTAACTTTTGCGCTTTAAATTTTGGGAATAAAATTTTTATGATCGCTTTTTAGTGAATAATCGTCGAATTATTGACGGTGTCGATGTATTAAAATTTATTCCGAAAACGTGTGCCGTTTGCCTTATTTAATGATATAAACTCCGCAATAATCGTGGAAACTAATAATCAGCAGATGACTTTAACTTTGAAAATGAGAGATGTATCAAGGATTGGCAATTGTATTTGAGCACCAAATTCCCCTCCTTGACAATGATTTCGATAGTGATGGGACCTTGAATATGTTTATCTCACAAAAGGGACGGGTAAGATGCGAATGTTTTCACAAAAAATGAAAATTTCAACAATAACCTAATAAATAATGCTTTTTGAGCTTTTATCAGAGTCGTTCATAAGAGTAAATGTTACACATACGTTTTGATGGTCATATCGGAAAATTACCTTGGCCATAACTGTTATTGAATCATTTTAGGGTTTTGAGGGAGAGATGTGCCATATCGTTATGCTTCCTTAATAGACGGAAGGTCAAAGGGGAGGTTTTTTGAGGGAGTCAAATTGAAGTTTTATTATTGTATTATTTCGACCATTGTTATTAAATAGAGATGTTTAATGGTCTATATTTAATCAAACGAGGATTCATTTTGCAAATACTTACTAATGAAACTGTCACAGAATTATTTAAGCATTTATCAACTTGGGTGTAAGGGCTACGAAATCTTTATTTGACGGCACTGCATGTACCTATCCCATCATTGTTAAAAGTTGTCTTTCAAGATAATTTTTTCCTTTATGTGCAATGGAACTGCTCGGTAATCATCATATGGAAAAAGGCTTTCATGCAGCCTGAATGTGGTTTTTCTCCTTTTTTTAAAAAAAATGTGCCTGTTCGATACATGAATGATAGCGTCAATAATTACGTAAGTGGGGATCTCACCAATCCTTATGTATGGGGAATTGGTAAAGAAAAACCGAAGAGAGCCTTTCATTAAATTCAATGCCTTCCCAAACTATATTCAGAGATGCTTTGTCGAAAATTTCAGATTAACAGGGTTTTCTCGAAATTAGAACTTCAGTGCCTCAACTCCTAGAATGTTTTACTCTTTAAAGACCGGTTTCGGCTGCTTTTTTTTCATTTAGGTACGCCACATGGTATTCGTGGATTGGAACCAGTCCGTGCAATATTTTTCGCTACGCCGGCTAAAATATGAAGAATATTATTAAATTTTATCCATGTCACAGAAAGAGTTTGATTATGGTGAAATAATGTTTGTTATACTAAAGCTGCATTGTTGAATTGATTTAATTCTTAAATTGTTGAATGTCTTGAAATGGCGTTGACATAATTGCGGACACCTGGCGTTTATTCATATATTAATGAAGATTAACGCTTCTGTCACGTGGCCCATTTGCTTGTAGACTGTTTCCATGTTCAGGTGATATCGCTAATGCATTATAGAAAAGGAGAACGAGTTAACATCGGTGGGCTTCCCGTTAATCGAAAATATTTTACTTCCTTGTCGAGTACTCGGAACAACGTTCGCAGGACTTGAATACGGCCTCGAAAAAAACGGTTTTTTAATCATCTATGCCGGTAAAACAATGACCTGGAAACAATACCCGCAATACATTAAATATCCCATAATAGGAATTGAGTTAGATGGTTCCGCCAATAGAGTCCCTGAAAGCTTATTAACCTTTTACAACATGCTAAGAACTGATGTGCGTGATAGAAAATGTGGCATGTTAATAGGGAAAAAGGAGCATGGAAAGAGTCGGCGTTTCTTCTGTTTTTAAGTCGATAGTTTTTCTTTTTTTGTGACTTTCTGCCCAAGACCAAAAAGGAGTTCAAGGAAATGGTGTATTTCAAGGGCACTCTTTTAAATTCAAATCAACAGTCCGTCCAAAAGGGAAACATATGGTAATGACTCATTTATTCAATCAAGTACTAAAAACATGTTGAACAAAGCAGTCGAATGCTGTTTGACGCCGCTGTACGTCCTTTCCGGAAGAAATTTTTCTTTCCCATCTGTAACTTGCGTTCCATATAGCCCATAAAAATTCTAATATTTACGTGGTAACTTAATGTGAACATGTCGTAATTGAGCTTGAAAGTTTGTCATAATTATTAGCATAGATAATTAGTTTGAAAGCTTGAAAGCTCTGTTTTCATGTTGAGAATTTGTCGACGTTAGGATGTTGGCTGCAAGTCGCCTCATCACCTTGATGATTCGTCTCGTCAGCCGTCTTGAACCCCGTGAGGTTCGACCATCGTCACGTTATCCTTTCCCTGGGAGTTCGTCCCCATGACTTTGGATGATCAGGCGAATAACGACGTTCCACATGGAACAATTCGAAGGCAAACTAACAAGATTAAAGTTTCCTTCGCGAGGAACTGAACCAGAGTACGTGAGGTTGGAGACTTGGGCAAATTTATTCTCCAATGGATATTAGAGTGTACGTACGTGTATATATGCCCCGATCCTTGGCGACATTGCTTCCAACGTTCCCGGAATACCCGTTAGAGGGGGAGAATAATCTTCCCTGGAGGTCAGATCGCTTGGGAGACTGAAGGCGGGATGGGATGAGTAATCGCCCCTATCGGTTTCCACCGGCAACGTGATATTATTATTGGAACGTGGTTTTCAGTGGCCTCGTCTCGCCCACGCCCATTATGAAAGACAACCAGGGACGGTTCTCGCCATTGAAAATTCTGCCAATGGGTTCGGTGAAAAATTGGAGAGGCCCGTGTGTTGTGTCACCTGGTGGTGCCATATGGCTGCTGGATTGAGGACATGGGATGGGTAGGTGGGTGTGATAGGGATAAATAATTGGTTATATTTGGGCCGGGAGGTGTAGATACGTCACAACATCATCACTCTGGAGCTGCCGGCGAAGGAGTTCCACGGTAGAGAACGAATACGCTTCATTCTTTAGCAAGAGAGTGCCCATTAATCGTGCGTATATAAATCCGCAGATTGCCAAATTCGCCCAGCGTTGCACGCGTCGCCTCAACGGTAATAGTTATTAATGTTATTATACCGCTACTATCATTTTAACTTGGATGTTTATAAAGTGATCATAATCACTAGCAGCTTGCCAGATTAATAATGATTTTACTGAGAAAAACAAGTTGCAATGCAAACAAAAGCAATGCGCGAATATTAAGTAACGCGATAGGATGGCCAAACTGTCAAGTCTAACATTCGCGCATTACTTTCTGCAACGAATTCAGATCCGACACCCTGATTCGCCTCCGATCTCGTGGTCACTTCGTCAAATTAAAGTCGAAATGTTGGAAGCGGCTCCTTAGTTTCGGTGATGCGAAACGTGGTTCTTCCGTGTGCTTTGGATCGCTGCGAGAAGTTTTTGAATCGTTAAGTTGTTTATTTCTGCTACAAATTTATTCTTTTTGGACCAGATTAATTGTTTGTGAAAAATATGTATTGGTTACACCTTTGCCACGGGATCAAAAATGCCGATGTTGGTTAGAAATGGATTTTTATTTTGAGATTATTCAGCAATAAATTTAACATTGCAATGAAGACGAGCAATGGGAACACAATTGGCGGTGGTGACCAGGGTTATAACAGCCATGGATCCCGCTCCCGGAATTTGTTATTGGGATCCATGAAAACTATGTGGGATAGAAGAAAGTGGGGAAATATTTTCCACTCCCTTCGTTTTCTTTGGCTTAATAATAAGGGTATATCGTGTAGTTTTCACCCGGTACACCTCATGCGAGTCTTGTAGTAGATGTGTCTTGTCCTCAAATCGAAACCTGATTTTATGTATTCTCCCCTAAATTGTTGCCATGTTGAGGGCATGGTTTTGGTTTTGAAAAAACTTGTTTTAAGAATAGTTTTTAATTGCATTCTCTGCATATTAATGCCTAATTTCATGTAGTTGCCGTTGCATTTGGAAGGTCTCGGATAACTATATTGTCCTTTTACGTGCGATGAATGCCCCTTTTTTGGGGCCAGTAAGGAGGGGCATGACGGATGATGTAAATCCTCCGGTAATTATCCGTAACAGTTTGTTCGCTATGGATTACCCGTCTACCCCAACTTAAGGCTAGGTTTCATGTTATTGCCGAAGACGCGCGCTAGAAACTGAGAAACGTCTGGATTCTTGCCAATGCCCGTCTTTTGGGGCCATGCGCCAATGATTTTAATGGACGCCCTAAAAGATCCTTTGATGGTTTTGATTTCTCCAGCTGTGAGGGTGAGATGAGCCGAACAGCTCGAGGGCTTTTGAAACGCACTGAAGCCTGCTTATATGTATGAATTTGTTTGTTTTTGTACAGACTTACGCTACGTTGACCTGAGCATCTTAGGGCGTTTATCTTGATCATTTTCCTCCGAAGGTATCTTATTTGCGTCAGGTTATCCCCTTTAACCTTGTATATCCGAGGTGAATGCTTCATTTCTCTTGTCCATCTGGCTAATGTAGGAATTATAAATACGTAATCAATTTACTTAATTGAATGTTTAAATGATTGATGAGTCCGACGTAAAATGACTTTATTTTTTTCGTTGGAGTGACATGTCCAATTTTCTTAATGGAATAATAAACTAACTTTTAATTAAAAAAAAGAAGAGCGGGAAGAGCACCTGCAACTAAATGCGACCATCATTTGACAGAGCTTGCTTGATAGAACGTAAGTTTTTTAGAGGCTTTCGCCTTTTCTTTCTATTCGCCTTTAATAGGCCTCGTCATTGAGTATTTAGAAAAGGGATTTTTTTTGTGAGCAAATAATTAAATATGGCTGTATCGGTGAACCGCTGGATAATAACCGAGTAATAATACAGGTGTTTTCGAGTGTGAAAGACGGGTGTATTTTTGCCGGAAAGAGGTGCCATCTCGAGGGCGAAATACGTAGTGAGAGGTTATTTAAACTCCGTGAGTCGGACGTGTGAACTCGAACGTCCTGCTCATCATCAAGAGAATGATGCGAAATATCAGTCAATTGACTCCTATCCGTGGCATGGTTTTTTGTCAGTTTTCCCTACCCAAATTACAATTTAAATTATGGAATCGGAGAGGGTTCCATAGTAAGTCTTTGGCTGTAGGAGCAAAGGAAGACAAAAAAAATAAAATTGCCCACAGACATAGCGTGATTCCTTGACGGACTAAGTTGTGCTGTAATTCTCTGTTAGTTCGAATGTTTATATTTCCTTCGATGCTTTAATATTGGTTATCAGTCCTAAACACTACTAGAAGTGTTATCAAATATTATAGTTGATTTGACACGATTTGATTTGACCCAGTACGTTTTTAGAAAGACTTCCAATTTGAAAAGAGGTATTGTTAAAATAAATTTTCAATTTATGAAATAAAAACCATTTTCAACTTTGGTTAATACGGTCCAAAGGCTTTTCAAATCGCTGTATCTGCTTACATGAGCTTCGAAGATGCTCTTAATGCGTGCATGAGTAAAAATGAAAATTTTCTTACTAAAGTGACCATAAGTGACAGAAATACTTGAAATCTACTTTTTATATTTACTCTCCTGCTTTGTTGGAGAATAGTACGAGAGTGTGTAATATTCTGATAAATGCTGAATTGGTTGAAATATACCCTGGTAGTAAGTTTATTTAAAGTTGACTTTAGGTAATGACGATGAATGGAGTTAATTGTAGCAGTTTCCATAGGATGCATTTCTTTTGACCCGCCCTTTACTTTTCAGTTTTTTTGTTTAAGTCACTCCAGAGATTAGCTATATTTTGTCTACGCATTAGTTATTTCAGTGTTAGTTGTCTTCGCTTAGCTAGATGTACGCTTGCTGCAGTAATGTGAACGAAAAATTCCGACTGCCTTGTCTTATTATGCCCTATCTCTTTTTAAATTTCTTATTCGCGAGTTCTACTTGATAAAACGTCACGAAAAATCCTCTTGTAGTCAGTGATGTTATAAATTAAATTATTATTTCAGTGACTTTGTGCTTCCCGAAAGTGTACTTAGTCCATATGTCATAGCTCGTCTAACCTGATTAACTCCTTCGTTTTCTTCTATAAGTTAAGAAACTCAAGGACGACAAACTTACGTATTAGGATGTCTGATATTACAAAATTATTAAGTACTACGGAGCAACCTTGTTTACACCGCTAAAATATTTGAATGAGAGCGTTTGTAAATGTAGGAATAAAAACTTTGAAATTAAATGAACGATTAAATCAATCACACAAGTATTTTTGGTTTCTATTCACAGTAAACTCATTCAAAAGTGTCTCCCTCACATAGTTGGTGACATCAGTCTAGTTAGTGGCATGGTTCACTGTGTAAGTTTCAGAATTCGTTGAATTGAGGTAGGGGCACCTCGGGTGCCATTTAACCATTCGTTAGGGTACCATGTACATTCGTATATACCTGTAAACATACCATTTCATATGCCTTGGTATCAATTACTCGTATAAAAGTATGATATAATATTGTATTTTCACGAAATACAAACATTACATTGTTTAAATATATTTTACTGCGTTTGTGACCAGTATCATTGCAATTTTATTAGCAAATTAATTTCATTCACGTCCTTAACAATTTGTTGGAAACCGCGTAAGGTAATTTGAATTGAACCCAAGTAAAGGCCCTTCTTCTGGGCAGACGTTTATAGAAATATGTATAAATATTATGTATATGCATAATCAAAATCTTTTCTGTGGCACACGAAACCGATAGGAAAATCCAACAAAATGTGGTTTGTGTTATGTATGGCCTATTCAGGTTTATTTATATTTTTCCTCGGTAATAGTATTTTTTTTAACTATTAAGTGGTTCGGTGAGTAAGTTTTTGGATAAAAATAGAACAAATTATTTGGTGTAGATTTATTTTCAACATAATCTCCTTTTAAAAGCTCGATGCGATTTTCTTAGCGTTTTTCCGACTTCTTAATGCTGTCCAAAAAAGTAGGATCTCGGAAGGTCCTTAAAAGAGGCATGTGTGTTGGCGATGATCTCTTCGTTAGACGTGAATCGTTTTCCGCGGAGCTATTTTTTCAAGTTTGGAACTAAAATAAGTCACTGGGGGCCAAATATTGTGAATATAGTGGATGTAGTAAAAACTAGAACTTAAATACCATGATATTTGCCATCGAAACTGCGAAGGTACGCACACGTGCAATGTCTTAATGGAAGAGAATTTTTTTCTTCACCAAATTAGGACGTTTTTCGAAATTCTTTCGCTCGACCTGTGCAATAACGACGCATAACACTCTCCATTTATCGATTGTCCTTTTTGTAACTAATCGATGTAGATAATTCCTCGTGCACCCCAAAAAACCTTGGCCATCACCTTGTTACCGATTTCACCGTCATCGTCTTCTTCGTAGCGGGACCACCTTTAGAAACCCCTTTCTTCGACTGTCCCTTTGTCTCTGGAATATAGTAGTGAATCCCCTTTTCTTCCCCAATTGCGTATGGACGCAGAAACTCGTCAGAATTGCGACGGAAAAGAACCAAACCAGCCTTTGAATTGGCCACAACATTGCGTTTATTCTCCACTTAGAGAAAACTCGGCAGGAGCCTTGCCGAGATATTTTCGCACCCATATTTGCGTGCATTATTGAAATCACTATACCTTGTGATATTCCCGTTGCTTCAACTATTTCGCGAGCTTAGATTCGTCGATCACTGAAAACCATATTGGGAGTTTATCAGTCATTTCGGAGGGAGTCACTTCCATTGTACGTTCCGAACGACGTTCATCATTTGTGGATGTACGGCCACATTTAAGCTCATTAAACCCATTTGTAAACAGTCGCGAACACGGGAGCGGGCGTGCCATTAACTTCATTCGACTCTGCTTCAAATTTGTTTTGGTGTTAATCCTTTCAAAAGAAATATTTAATCACCGCATGAAGCTCATTTCATTCAATTTTTTCTAAATAAACAGAAGTTTGCTATTTCAGTCTACTATGAAATTAAGACCAGTTGATGAATATAGCTGAGACTTTACTTTTTCACAGCAGAGTTCAGAGAGATGAATTTTACTAAAAGTAAACCTCTTCCGATGCTTTGATCTCATGGATATTCTAATTTCTTATTGAACGACCCTCATGACACAACTCTTTAAATGACTTTTCAATTAATAGTGTTCTTCATTGGGTTTATCGCCTTGAAAATGATCTCTTTCCTCCTTGTGCATTCTTATTTCAAGCATTTTTTTAATTTTACCAATAAGAACAAACGAAATGGGCGAAAGACAGTAAAAAATTCACTAATGGGAATAATTAGTATAAACCTTAAAAAATTCGTTTCGTGTAATTGTGTTTAGTATCATAGGATTTATTCCTAACCTCGAAAACACAGCATTGTTGAATTTTCCAACATTCTTTCCTCTAGCTTCAATTTTCCTTGTAATTCTATCCTATGGCCATCTGCGACCACACGCTCTTGTCATAGCTTCTTGCATGTTGACGAGCAGTTATATCGAACTTGGAGATATTAAAACACTGAAATGCTTCGTGAGGGGAATGCTGGTTTCCTTTCCCTTTCCCGGGTCATTAGTAAAAAATTCTTGCTTTTGCCTTTTTTTCGTTTCAAAGTTAACGAACGCATGGACCAACTTATCCCCCAAAAAGGATAACTTCGTGTGACCAAGTGTTTACGATGTTCTTTCGGACGGGGAGGTACGAGCCAGACTGCTTAATTTTCTTTTTTTCTTCCTTTTCAGACTCTGAGCACGGAGGAGATGGTCGTGGATGACCCCAATGAGGTAAGACACAAGGCGCCTGGCGCCCCTCTCCCTCCCCTCCCCAGCCATCTCGCCCACACCTCGCCCTGCCCCGCTCGGTAAAGTATACTCACCCCTCCCACCCGGCGTGACCTCCACGACCCGCCCTTCCACCCGCTCTCTCCCTCTCACACACCCTCGGTGGGGGTGGTGTCGGGGTTAATGATCGAGCAGCTTGCTTCTCAGCCAGGGTCCCACCGAGCCCGTCCCATCCGCCGGATTTTTTTGGAACGGCCACGCTCCATACTTGTCCATTTCCCTTGTCGCGGGAAAAAGTAATGGAGGCCCCACAGTCTCCACGTACGCACACCCACACCACCTACCCCCCCATATTCCCCCTTCACCCTCTAATCCCCCCGGCACGACGCCCTTCCCCCACCCTCTTTCCTTTCCTTCCCGTATCCCGCAACTTCCTCTTTCTCGCCCTCCCCTCGGGGACGAAGTGATCGGGCGGTAAGAGTGCGGGACGGTAGGCTTGCTTAGAAACCCGTGCTAGCCCCATCGTGGGTCTTTTGATTACGACCCGGCCGGCTCTCCTCCGAGTGGCTGCAGTTTCGCCAGTGACGTTTGTGCGTCCAAGCCGTTCCACCGGATTTCTTCGTCGTCTGGATCGTCATTACACTCCCTTTCCCCCCCTTGTGTCCCCCTGCTCGATTTTTGCTTTCTCCCTCCTTTTTTTTAAATTGGGTTCACTCGGTGAAATTAAGGGGCGCACGCCTCACTTTCTCCCTACTATTGAGTCGTCTCCCTACTCCCAACGCCGAGTTTTTATTAAGCGACTCCCTCTTTATCTCTTTTTTAATTAAATGGTCATCCCTCCCCTCCTCCACGCCCTCATCTACGCCTACATACTGACGACAAGGTCCCCACCATGCGGCACTGTAGTAAATGGGTGTTGGGACATCAGATGTGGATGGATGGTGAACAAAATTATTAATGAGACAGAACGAGGGTTGTTTAGAAGAGAGAAACAAATTGATTGTATTAAAGGAGAAAGATAGGGATTATTTCTAATTCTCATCGGGGAATAGCATTCGCTGTAGGTTCATCCTCCGTTGTGGTCGCAACATGTATAGAGTAAATTATCTCCTCCCTGTTAGCATTTTGCTAGATATTTCGCTACTGTTCGGCCCTTCCGGGACGGACTTTGTGTTTCTCGATCAACCATACAGGCATTATACCTGTATTCATTCAATAGCGTACTTCAGGTATCCCTCTGCCGTCCGAATAATTGGAGTCTACGTCTAAATCTTACCTCCGTTTTAATAGAACAGTCTTGATTCCATTCTCTCTCACTATGTACATAAATAACTACCCATTATCCATACCATTCCTACATTTTCTCTAACATTTAAATTCGTGGTTACGTAAGAACAGCCCACTATTTAGGGAAATGATACATGCTGTCTGTTAACATAATGATTGCCTTTAATTGTTTTGAAAAGTGTGCATATTCTCGTAGTTTTTTTTTGCATTCCACCGTACGAACTTTTTCATGAAAATTTATATGGATAAAAACTGTTGAGTTAAGGGTATTGATGTGGGAAATGGTACTAATTTCATTTTCTGTGTTTTGTAAGAAAGATGTTTCGCCGGTATCTAGGGATATACTTACGTTGTACAAGTATGCTGTATGCTGAATTTAAAGTGGTTATTTGCGAGAAGAAGAAAGAGAATTTATGGGTCAAGATCCTCTTGTTCCGTGTGAGCGTAGTTGGCTATTCGTGTTTTGTGAGGTTTATGAATTCCTTTTGATAAAATTCACTGACATTGGGTACAGTGTCTGTGCATATGGTAATAACAATACCGCGTTCTAATTGTGATGCTCCTGCCACTTTGGTCGAGTCAAATCCTGTGGTTAGCGCAAGATACTGTGCTTCAACTACGCGTTGGTTAATGTAAATGTTTTTTTATGAACTCCGATACAAAGCGTCCAATGACCAAAACGTTTTTTTTAAGTCACAAAGCCAAATGCAATTGGTGAAGATGATTTAAAATGCAATATTTCCCTTTGTTTTTTTATTCCTTATGTCTAGGTGATAGACTTTCCTACACCGATGTTTATGGGTTAATTCCGTGTCTCCCTTAATTATTTGGTCTTTTATTGGGCTATTTTCCCGTTGAAAGGGCTTTTAGTTAGATCCGCCATAATCCACAAAGGCGGAAGTGTTGTTTTATAGGCACGGTTCTGGTAGTGCGTTGTTTTAGTATCTGTCGCATTTCTACGCTCTCGATTCTCGCGATCTCGATGATTTATAGATCCATCATTTTAAACTGTCGCTTTCATCGTGACACGTTGACACTGTCTTCGCGTAGACTCCATTTAGGGATTAAATTAGTCAAATACGCGACTTGCAGGAAAACTCGAATGCTTGTTAATTATTGTAAGTGTGGCAGTGGTAAGTGCTGACATCTGTTTCCCTGATAGTTTTAAGTGTTAAATTGTCGTAAATTGACAATTTGTTATGTTTGCCGAATCGAGTTTATCAGAGAGGATAATAAATGAGAATGTTCTGATATTTTTTGCTTTGCCTATGCGAGATATTATATTTGCACATTTCGCTTCTAAATTTTGGTGTCGATTCCATGCTGAAATTGACTATTGTTTGCACGACGGAGGGAACTATTGACGGAAGTTTTCTAACATTATATGGAAAGTTAGGATATGTCGGAGGTTGTAAAATGAACTCCTATTTAGCCACAATATCACTTTTATTAGATACGATAATCCACGAGGATATTATTATTTTGATTTCAGCTAATGATGCATAAGTCATTTTGGGAAATGCAGTCAAATCAATTATATTAAGAAGTATTTGAGCAAGGTGGTAAAATTACTTCATGTTTTCCCCGGGGGTAATGGCGCCGATTCGAAATACACCTACTAGTCGGCATTACCCGGACCAAGGGAGTTGCAGCGACTGCAACGATGAGCGGGAGCCCACGGATGTTTAGGCAACATCACACACGCTCGTGTAACACGCATTGCAGACATATCAGGGGAGACTTTGTGTTCTCCGCTGTCGAATATCTGTCTCTAGGGCGTGAGCTAACTCCGCTCATCAAAAACCTCCAGGCGAATGGGACCATACGGAATTGCTTATTTTCTTTTCCCGTCAATTATCATTAAGTGCCCGAAAACAATCTGGCTTGTCGCTTTCTCATTTATAATTGTTTATTAGGTTGAAGTGCGAAGCTGGTGTTAGGCGCGATTAACCGTGGTTACGTGCGGTGAAATTAAAAATAATGAGCGTGAAAACATGCTTATTTTTCCGGCATTTTAGATGAAGAATGGCTGTGTTCTTTTTGTGGCTGTTTAGGTGCATATATATTATCGGTGTTATTAGCGAAGGGGGTGCCTCTTGCAACCTATCAGATGATTGAGAAAAATGTGCATAGTGCAAACATGTTTAGTCAAACATGACATGTTTTTTCACCGGCAGAAAATGGCGCTTCCAATAAAATAAAACACGTAATCCCCCCTTGATAGCCCAAGCTATACTATACTCGTACAGCAGGGAGAACGTTAGCACACTAGTACACCGGGTCTACATGGGAGGTCCCATAAGTACCTGGTCTGATCTAGAGATGGCGGTAGTTGTTTGACAAATATCACTGTATTAGAAAGCACGCAATCCATAAAGCATATGTTTCAAGTTTGAAGACGCCATGTTCAAAAAGTATTTATTTGGCAGCCATCAGTAGAGAAAGTTTTCAGTGAATTAGTGAAAATGGCGAAAATTGGTCATCGTTATGTGATACAATACTTTTGAAAGGCCTCATCCCAACCAATATAAAAGCTGAACTGGGTTCTACTCGGGGTGAGTCTGCTCCTTCGTTTACAGAAGTAAAATATCGGGTAGCAGAGTTTAAACGGAGCCGTACGTGCTGTCAAGACGAGCATCGTGTTGGTCGTCCAAATGAGGTGACGACTCCAGAGACGGTGAAGAAAATCTATGATGTATTTATGAATATGCTTTCATCGTGGAAAGGTGACGGTGTCGATACCCTGACGTTGCCAATTATCTTGGCTTACCGCGGGTATAGTATTAAGGATGTGATTACGTAGTAACGTCAGTTAATACGATAATAGATGAGAACAGTGCTCCCAGGAATCAGGAATCTTATATATCCATCGCGGGTGAGGTTGCCAGAGTGGGTGAAAACAAAAGCAACGGGATTCCGTTTTTGAGGAAAGGATAGGCTTGTACGTACTTAATACTCGGGCGTCAACTCTTTCGTTGCCTGGCTTCGGTTATGCTCAGTTTGTTGGTTAAGATTTAATTAGTCACATTAAATTAAGCGGTCTTTATTTTGAAAATTTTCCACGTGATCTGATCCAGGTAGTGACGCAAAAAATCTAATTTTAGCAACAGATAAACATTTGCTGTGGTTAAGTGCTCGGATATTAAGTGAGAGTGGCTTTTGGTAGTCGGAAATACAAAATAGTCTGGCAGAATTTTGTTCTCACATTTTTTTATTTTCATACAAAGAAATTTAACTAAAAGATTGAAGAAATCCTTAACATGCAAGACAAGTATTTTTCACTGTATCAATGGGTGAAGTGCATGTATAATTGCCGATGTTTAATAACATCAAAAGTGGAGGTAAAGTAATGGGCCCATTGATACTATTTCTTAGACCTAAACGTTCATTCGGTTGACAGCTGCTCACCGATTCCCTAGCGTCCATTCGATTCTTTTGTTACTCCACTAATCATTTTTACAACCCAAAGAACTCCTCAGCGAGCAGTACCACCCCCTTAAAGCGTCACTTCTGTCGAGAGGCTGCAACAAATCTATGTTGAAGGGGTTACCCTGGGAATTATAGAATATGTGTTCCTGGGAATGGTGCAGTATCAGGAATATTTGTTTTTTAGTTTTTGCCGACTCGACTTGTTTCATTTACACTTAATTTTTCATGATTAAATCACCAAACTAATGCATAGGGATAGATAATAAGACTTTCAGCCGATTTAGGGAAACAATTTGCCGGAAAGCTCTCGGTTTTGTTTAGACGCATCGTGGGTTTAGACTTCGCATGATGTACCGGCATGGTTCTGTGCTCTATTGTAGTGTCTATGAAATTATCTATTCCATGGCGCAATGTTTCTCAGAACTATCTGTCTTTTTCCAATGCTTTCGCTCAGTGTGTTGGATAAAAGCCTCATCAATATACTCGTGCAATAGAATTAAGCCTATAACTCCCTAGGACTAGGTCTAAAATAGAGTTACTTTCAGGTAGAAAAGGCAATATAAGGTAATATTTAAATTGTGTTTTACATAAAAATATGCAAGTACTATGTATTTTATTATGAATAAAAATACATTCGGGCCATTTGTGTAGTTTGATGAGAATCTAGCTCATTTTCTTAAATGCCCAGCATTCCTTCTTCTCACAAATCATTGTCTCGTGTTCCCGCAGCCAATTGGATATGTCTTGAACCTACGTTAGTGGAATATTCGAACTACATGTTCGCTGTATTCTCCCAGATCTCCCGCATTGAATAGGAGACAATGACGGGGAGATCCTGGTTTAACCCCCTTCCCCCTTCCCTCAGCTCTATACCTGTTCACGTTTATTTTTGCTTGGTAGGAATGCGTCAAAGAAAAAATAAGCTTTGGTGACTTTGTCATTGCTGTTAACGACTTACGTTTTTAAGCATGCCCATGCCACTCCTAACGGTATTCTTTTATGTTAAACTCTCAAATATATTCCTTAAAATTCATTCAAGACTCTTCAAACACAAATGCGCTGTACAAGAATTTTGATTTCATCCGAAATAGGATTTTCAGAATCGTTGAGTACGCATCGTGAATTGTATAAAATTTCCTTTCTGTGCTAGCGTTGATGGCGAAGGGCAACAAGGCACTGCGTGAAATATGAAAAGGACTTAATTTTCGAAAAATTGGAGAACGTACTCAGAAAAGGATTAACTTTAATTTATTTCATAATTTTGAGAAAACGTTTTCATAAACCTGACCGAAAATGCTTTCTAAGTAGCTTTAGGGTCGTGCGTTTTTATTTTCACGATGTGCTCTTTTTTTTTCAAGAAGTCTGCACCCGGCGCAATTAATTGACTTTCGTGAGGGCAGCGGGTGGAAAGGTTGTCCAGATAGTGTCCCCGTTTGAAGGCCTTACCCCGCAAAGGGGTGAGGAAGAAATGGCGAAGGGTAGAGGCGTCCGCAATGTGGCTTTATTTTACTTTCGGGCCAAGTAAAAAGTCCTAAAGGTAATCCTGTAATTGGCTTTAAGTAGAGGTTTATTCCCAGGAAGATCAGACCAGAATTTTTCTCTGCGGTGGATGGCATGAGTTCGCCTGACGATCCTGACTCCCGCGTATTTTGCATCTTAATTCATTCATTTGTAATTCATTATTTTTTTGTCATTCGTTATTAATTTAATCAATAATAATATTACAGTTTCACGCTGCGGTAAAACCTATCGTGTCATTGTGGGCGGCGATATTCATTCGGAAAGATTGTAGTTGAATAAAAAACACACTTCATTCCCAAGGTCTCGCAGTCAGACGAAGCCACTGACTGATATGACCGCTGTGTTCTTTGAGTAGTGTGGTGATCGCACTAGTGTGCTCCCCAGTCTATGATAAGGTCGTGTATTCGAATCCTGCCCAAGGCTAAATAAAATTGAATAAACACCGGTACGAGGACCTTGGGAATCCACAATATTCAATCTCGTTCATGATCCATTGTCATTACTCGTAAATTTTGAGCAGAGAAAGACGTCAATTTTGGTGACTGAAGATTAATTGAACTGTTTCCTGCAAAAAAATGAAATCCGTTGTGTTCAATGGCAGTACCACATTATTTGATTACCTCGATCAAGTATTATTCTCTGTATTTCACTCGACCATTTAAATCTATTTCTGACTCTCTTTCCGAGAAAATGGCGGGAATCAAAGCGTTAATGACCTTTGGTAAAAATGGGATGCACATTATCTGCAATTAAATCCCCACATATGAAATAGATATTCAAATACCTTGACTATAATGAACTATGCAATTATATAAACTCATAGAAAAGGACAACGATGAATGACGGGGGATGCGTCTTCACTAAAGGAAAAAATGTTATTTTCACATATTCTGTTCAATGACTGGCAAAATATCGTAGAAAGCATATCATGAAAATTACCTAAAAACGAGCGTAATACTAGAGTGAAACTTTGGTATAGGTAGATTAATTTAAATATATAAAGTCCCCTCAGAAATCGTAGAAATAGAAGGTAAATATAAATAATCGGTATTAAAGGTGATGCGTGGAACTGATAAACTGAACTTCAGTGAAACATTTATGATACTTCATTTGCTAATTATATCCGCTATTGTGAATGAAATTCAATTCAATTGGATTGGGGAAATTACATTTTATTAAGCATTATAATTGATTAGACTTAACCACATGGATCGACGGACGTTTGGTTTTTTTTAAATGGCTAGCTGTTCCCTCACTGAGCTTTATAAATCTTGCGCTGAAGTACTTTCGACCTGTCTTTCAACATTGTCCTGTAAACCTGAAACATTCATCTCTTAGCGTTTCTTATGGACTTAGTGCCGCACTTTTCTATTCTGGATCGATATAAGCTTAAATTAAGTGAATAGTTTTCTTTTCCTGTTGTTAAAGTTTACTCGTAGTATTTTTTGTCGTGCGGGTTCTTTCAACTCTATTAAATAAACCCAATGTTTAAGGAGTTGCATTAGTCACACAACTGTTGGTCATGCAAAACAATCGAATCTTCGGGACCAGAATAAAAATCGGGCGTGACAATGATTAGAATATTTTCCATTACGCAGTTGAAAAATATGGCCCTGCCTTTTTCCGACAAAGGGTTAATTTGTGATCTCCTGTAAGATATGGGAAACTTTTGATTGGATTTTCCTGGTACGGGCTCGATTGTGATGTAAAGGTGGCTGAATTCGCGAGAAAATCACTGTGATAATAATTAATTCGTGGAATTTGCTGCCGTTGCTAATCAAAAAATAGGATCGCAGATAATTGGCATGGCGTTTCCTCCGATGGTAGAATTTCTGAAGTCAGTATATGGAAGAAGCTATGGAAGGAAATCCGTCTTGTCATCGTAAATTACCATAGGAGCGTAACGAGGAAAAGAATGAATTGTCATTTTTGTTCCCGGGAAGAGGGAGCTATATTTGACGTGCGCGTAGTGTAATTGGAATCATCATTATTGTCGCGCGGAAGATAAGTTGTTTTTAGAGGAGAATTTTTCAGGAGGGAAAGATACATACGCACATATATGACATACATGAGTTCGTACATCCTAAGATTAAATGGAAAGGATGAATTTCAAACGAAGTGGCGACGGTGACCAGGCGACGTCTTTGAAGTCACTAGGCCAACGTTTATCTTGGGCACGAATTATGTTTTTACCTATCTTGCAAATGTTTTGGACCAAGATGGTCGAAGTGATATAAGAAGAGGACTTGCGTTGGACAAAGAAGTTTTCACAAGGAGGAGGGTACTTATGACAGAGACGTTGAGTAAGGATATTAATTAAAGATTTGTAAAAACTTTAATATGGAGCGTGTTTAGTTAGCGCGGAAACTTGGGTCGTTGAAGCAAGATGGAAAGTGTAGATGCAATGAAGAAATTTGAGGTATGGCTGTGGAGAATAATGGAGAAGGAAATGGATGGGAAGGAATACAAATGAAGTGCTGGTGATGGGATGTGTGGAGAAGAGAGGATTGTTGGGGGGCAGGAAAGATGGATGGAAAGCATATTGATCGGCGATGGAATACTGAAGATTGTGAAAGAGATGAAAACATTGGACAAACGAGGTAGGGGAAGGAAAATAATAGGTATACTGAACGGAATTAAGTGAGGTAGAATGTATGTAGTTTTGAGGAAGTCTTTATTTTAGTATGGGGTGTCAGGTTGTTTCTTGATAGGTGACGCTAAGAAATATAGTCGTCGTGTCCTGTGTGTGTCCGTCCAAAACTTACCTTAAATGGTACACTTATGATAAATAATTGTATGTTGACAGGGAAAAAAATGAGGGGACTCAAAGGGGGCTACGGAGGTGAAATTGAACTGGTTAATATCGAGATTCAATCCATAATCACTTGGAAAATAAATCCTCAACCAAAGAAATGGTCTGTGATCATAAACGTTTTTCATTTGTTTAGAGGGAAAGAGACTCAGCGTGCTAGATGCGATGAATCGCAGAAATGAGGAATTGCGATAACGCGTGTATTCCATTGTCCAGCTCTCGCATTAGCATGCGAGAGCTGGACAATGCCGTACGATCGGGGTGGCCCAATTGATCTTCAAAGCCGCGGTCGAGAGATAAATTAATGTTGAAATGAAGTGATTCCACTGGCTCTCCTCATTTGCAATGTAAATATATGTGTTAATCGTGCAGTTGGTAATTTAGTTAAACAAAGCCAGTAGCGTCATGGGCGCTAATTTTTTCCCTTACTTTTCTGACCTTTTCATCAACTCTGTCCCATAGGTATTGAGTCTCAAATTTATCGAATTGGTGGGACGAGTGGTTCCAATACGAAAATAGCTGGTCATAATTAATTCGGTTTTTATATCCAAGGGATACTCGTCAGATGATAGGTTTCAATCGTTTGAGTTTCTCATTAAGCTTGCTGTGTCATACGTTAGTAATTGGATTATTAGAATTTTAGTATTTTGAAACTTCTATGATACCAAAACAGTAGTATAGGTCTACTTTTCTAGTAATACAGTATCGTTTTTTGCTTTAAATGGTGATGGTGATCTTATTAATAAATTTAGCCGACATTATATTACAATTTTAGCGACCGAGTAGTTGTGTTGTAGGAAATGTTATGACCATTAAATTTGTATTTAAAAGAGTGTGTGTGTTTGTTGATTGTGAAAAGAGGTTTGTAATCCACTTTGCCAAACTTGGAGGAGGTTACTTAGATTGCTTGGGATGACTTACTGTCGAACAATCCTTGATTCCGATATTGCAAGCAGAAATTTGGGGGAAAGTCGCTATCGGTATGTTTTGCTTCTACTTGTGGGACTACGCAGCGAGGGTAGAAAATCCGCCGTCCCAATACTCCGGGTTCAATTCCCATGGAGATGTAATTTAGGATATTTTGACAATATAATATTGATCCATAATAAAGGGGATTACGTAGACGGAGTGTTTTTTGCGCCCTCGCCGACCGATCTGACCCAGAGGAATCGGGATCGGTTCCCGTGACGGGTCTGGTTGTAGATTTCTAATAATTAATTTCCTTAATTTCAATTTGAAATCAATGTGATATGAACCGAATAATAATTTAATTGATTTTTGGTAGGTCATTTGGTAGTCAACCGTTTTAGGTAAGATTTGATGGACAACTTAGAATCGCTGCATTTCTTAGGTTTGACTATTAAAACTCAACCTGGCTCTCCACACTGCAGTAAACCCTTTCTCGATTCAACTTACATTTCACTCTCCTTAATTCCGTTCAGCATACCTATCCTTTTCCTCCCTTTACCTCGCTTGCCTAACATTTTCCCTTCTATCAGTCTTCAACATCCCATTGTTCATTCAACTCTATGTCGGGAGGTATCCCGGCAATCCTCTGTTCTCCACGTCTAATCACTAGTAATTCATTTGTTTTCCGTTCTTTCCATTTCCTTTTCCATCTTTTCCATTCCTTCCTCCTTGTGAACTCTTTGCTTTACGCAATTTTTCGTCTTACCTCTACTGCTCTGGCCATCTTGTTTGAAAACACTTCTAAGAAAGGTAAACTGTTCCACATGTTCCCTGATTTTTACCCTCTAATTTTAACTTTAATTTAGCCCTAATCGATTTTGAAAAACTCATAACTTTCTTTTTGTTACATGGATCTTCATCTCATACCTATCACACTCGTATTCTACTTACCTATCTCACTCAGTGATAGAAAACTATTTTCACGTTCAAAATAGTTTTCTATCACTGAGACGTCGAGTACGATATGTTATACTAACGTCGCCAAGACTGACAATGGTTTATTATCCTCGTAGAATACTCCAGCGCACTTAATAGTTTCATTTCCCCGTTGCGGGAGTATATATGCGTATTGCTAAACGAGTTAAATATCGAACGCAGCCGAATTCGATATTTAAAGAGTCAATTCGTTCATTTCTACAAATCGCTCGGATGAGTTTATGAAACAGCACACTTTAACTTATAAATGCTTCAAGCATGAAATTATTGATAATTTCGTTACTTAATGATCTTTATGTATAAATACTGTCCTTGCCGGTTTCAATGTGAGCAACTGAACAACAAATGTTTGATGAAAGTTACTAACGTTTGTACTGATACGATCCACCTCCCAGGTTGTCGATTTGGTATTGATTTGATATAAATCGATAGTTCGCTAGTCGGCTCCTCAATGCACTGTCTGGGGCTTGGTGAAAATGATTTCACGAAGATTGTCATTCAGTAATTGTTCATGGAGTGTCGGCTTCTCCTCTCAACTTCTTCTTCCCCTTGACCTACGCGCCCCGAAATAGTTTTCCGCAAGGATGAAATAAAAAAATGAATATATCCTGGGAAATAATGACTCTGCCGCGGGTCATTTTTTTCTCTTCGATTCGACGGACACCGCAGTCGCGGAATTTGCCCACTGCGGAGTCCCGTAAGTGGTCCCAGCGCGGAGGTGTCCCGGGGCGCACTCCCCACCGCCCCTCCCTCACTCTTCACCCCTCACACCCCACACATCTTCAAAGCCCAGTCACCCGTGGGCCCATGGGAGGGGGAAGGGAATCGGGGCGAGATGGGGGCCCAAGGGATGGAAATGGAAGAGGAGGGATAAAAAGGGAAAAATGATTCCGGGGAAAAATTATCCGAAACCAATGAAGATCTTCCGGGTGACCGATTTTCAACAGACAACCGGAAAAAGCTCCTCGTACCTACATTTATTCCGACCCGGGGGCTTCGGTTCCGAGATATCGGCGAGTCGCACTGGGCCGCGCTGCCTTATCTCATCTCTCTCACCCCATCCTCTCCCGTAGGCCGGCGCCGCCCCCGCCAAAGTTCCGCGACACGGGGTGATTCGGTGCCGGCTGCCGGGGCAATTGGAGGGACCAAAAACATGCATATTTTCATTGGAAATCCGTGGTCGTTGTCCTTTTTACTGTCGCCAGTTCGTCGACACATGCAGTTAGCAAACGTCCACGCGGGAGAGTGGCTTTATTCTAAGTTTTGCTTTTTATCTGACGGTTACCCAATGAATTGATCGACGGTTGATGCTCCATGTTATTTACACCTACATTTGTCCACATGCATTAATGTACCATCATCATCTGCTAGCATAAAACTCTAGGTATTTTGCTCTAGTTCTCCCTATTCTCTGCCGTATTCCTCATCCCATCGTCTTCCTAGTCTCCGTTGTTCAAGCTTTCTGTCATATGGTTCCGTAAGTAGTTCCGTCGTAATGCTTGTCCGATTCATACTTATCTTTGTTGTTTAAGGTTATTTTCCCCCTGTTTTGATTCTCAATACCTCTTCTTTACTTACTTCATCCATTCACTTGAAAACAAGTTCCCAATAATTAAATATGTTGAAGAACGAAATTGCTTAAAATCTTGAAATCTTAATATACACCTTTCTGAGGTGTGTATTAAGACGTGATAACGTAAGTAGTCTGTTTATAAAAATGATCATAAATTCGTGCAACAAACTGTGAGAAATTTAATTTAGTCTACTCTTGGTGTAATGTGTAGTGTATCTGTTGTACAAGTTTCATTGATTCGACCTCAGTGCTGCGATAGCCACAGCCGCTGAAAGTTGAAACATGTTCAGTTCACCTTTGCCCGCATCAGATGATGAAGAACGCTTTCAACAAACGTTTATCTTCACATAAGGGAACAGGAGAAAGTCACATGTCTAGTTTTTGGCTTTAGGAAGGACTAGGAATACTCTTTGTATTTATTTTCTCGGGATAATCGCTATTTCGTGGAACCCACCGCGCACAAAAACTTCTCGTGTACAATTAATTTGTTACCATCATGTCGGTGGCACCAATGACATTTTCAGTATTTCTCATTGTCCTCTTTATGTTATTCTACGGAATTATACAACATTATACAATATTGATTCCCTTCTCTCACCTTTTTAAACCAATATACACTATAGGGAACTACAGAATTATATGCATAAACCTCCTGTAACATTACATAGGCCTCCCTTAGCATTGCATAAACCTCTGCCAGCGATTTGTTCAGGAGAAACTGAAAATTCATTGCAGCTTGTTTTGATACATCCATTGCTGCCCTACGCGAACTGAACATGTTTCAACTTACAACGGCTAACGCTGACCCAATGCTGAAGTCGAATCAATGAAACTTCTGCCATATATGCATTTTACAATAAGCTAGCATTAAAATTCAATTTTTGCACAACCATTAATGCGAAAAAAAGTCATTATCACTCTTGATTTAACAGTACTCGTATAATTCTTCGATAAAAAATGGGCAATAATTTTTTTGCCTATTGTATATTTAGTTACAGTGGCCATCAAACTGATGCCAGTTGCCAGATCAGACTACAAATTTAATTTGGAAACAATACTTTCTCTTGAAGCATAATAATATGATACAGTACATGTATTACTAAGAGATGGCTTATTTAGTTACCGAACGCTTTTTTCCGTGAAAGGAAAACACGTTTTTTATCGTATGTTATGAAATCTAAAACACGTCAACGGAAAAGGGAATGATTAAGTTTTGTCTTTCCCCCCCTAGCATTTCTATGTTCAACAAATCAATATATTCATAAATATAATTATGCATTTATGTAATTTCAACTCTTAAAGTGATAAAAAAATTAGTATTATTCAACGATGACCAATTTAGACGACACAGATTTACCGTTGCTGAAGTTTATGTAAAGGAAACATAGCCACCCTCTTGTAAAAATGCTTAAAGATTCTTGAGCGCTAGGAATGGTAAAAGATAATCAAGTGACGAATGACTGTGATCATACAAAAACGTTGTTTCCAGAAATTAGCATTACGTAGTCTGACATGTACACCATAGGAAGCGTTTTTGCGTTACTCTCGCAGGTTTCGTTTATTTTTTCATTTAAAAATAATTTCATGAAATGAAATTGGTTTGAATAGGGATTGAAAATCCGAACTCAACTTATAACTGCCAATTTAAACGAATGTTTCCAAATATACTAAAGTTTTTTCCCCGATCGATCATCCGCACTCGAGTTCTGCTTTAATGTTTCCACGTCCGCTCGCAACGAGCCCCTCCATTACTCTCACTTCTCATGACGAGTATAAAATAAAACAAGATTAAGTAACCGCGACCTCTCCTAGGCGCCCTCACGTAGGGTGGGTGTGTTCTTTGGTAAATTAAGTTCAAGGATGATCAGGTGAGGCACGGACGGCTTGAATGAACGTGATGTCGGCCAAACACCTAATCTCGTGGGTACACGTCAGTCTCAACCCCCTCTCGGTGATCGGACGGTTCGGTTCCCTTGCTGAGTTCTGCACGCGGCGCATTAAGGAAAAGCAGGGAGATCATATGGAGATTTCGTCTTTGCGTACCCAAAACTCCGATAGAGGTCGCAATGGAGGTATCCCCTTGTTTTATTATGCTAGTATTTCCCTCACCTTGTCACTGTCTGGCGCCCGTGAATTGTGAGAAAAAAGTAGAAGTTCCTGAATCAACCTTTTCAGAGGCCTATATCTCTGGAATGTTGTCAAAATTGCCTCGACTACTTTGGCAGTCCAGACATAGTGACAATATTGAATTGTAATTTCGTCTTTGATTGTTTCCTCGCTGGAAATAAGATTTCTAGATTGAAACCTTTGCAATAAGCTTAGTAATGAGTCTTTGTCCCTCCAGAGGTTTTGCAGTATGTAATTGTCTGTGTTCATAGCAGTTATCCATCAGCCAGGCGAGTTTACCTTATAGTTTTTTTAAATCATCTTTTCCTGTGATTGATCCCATATGATCGCAGTGCATTCGAATGGGATTTGATCATCAAAGAGATAAAAATGTGATAATGGATTCGTTCACATTTTTCCAAAGTTAGACTGAAAATGTTTATTCTTCAAGGTGACATGCATGATAAAGCAACGAAATAGGTTAATACGTATCGCAGATGAATCATGGTTTTCCAACCATGTGCCTACTTCAAAAATAAAAATAAGTATACTGAGAATCTCTCTCTCTTTCCCTCTACCGGATGTAATTCTATGGGATGGGAATCATCTCGCCTTCAATAAGCTACTCTGTGGCGAGAGTCCGCCTCTCTTTCCCTGTTCTCGTATAATTAAACTGATACTTAAAGTGGAAAACGTATTTATTTTTCCCAGCAACATACTATGCTCAACTGAGCCGTTAATTCGACTCCTGCTCCTCTTTTGAGGGGCAGTGGAGTACTCAGTCACATATCATCGGAATCTGTAGTTGTTCTACATATGCTGTTATACTTGTATTACTAAAAAAAAAGGACGTCGCTGTGAAGTTCGATTATTTTTTTGTGAAATAGGGGCGCGGAAGGGAATATTTGCGGTAGGGTCCTGCAGAAAATTATGACCGTTAGGACTTGGCGTAACCGTGAACGCCATTCATTTACTTCTCGTGGTATGGTCATTCGGGAACTTGATGTTAAACTGTTTTTGTCGTTAGAGAATGTTGTGTCCATCAATTTTGTTTTAACAACGGAACCGGCAAATTCTTTTTCATCACGATCTCTTGCTTGCGAATTGCGGTTTTTTCCTTCCGTTTTAGTACAGTAAGTAATCTAAGTAATGGAGGTGAGGTCTGCATTGTTTTTTTCCAAAGTTTGGCGCACTATTGTCGCTTTATGAGACTCTTCTGCATGGCCCCTTCGATTTTCATGTATTTCCTTCTTCATTCGTCAGACTTTCCAGCATTCTTCGTGTAATCCAAAATGCCTATTCTTTTCCTCCCTCTTAGCTGCCTACGTAACGTTCTTTCATCACAATTTTCAACGTCTTGCCACCTCTCAATATATCCTCCATCCACTTAAGCTGTCTTCTTCGAATTCACCCCGACAACTTCCTCGCCTCTTTTCTTTCGTGTCCCCCTCCCCCCTTTTCCAACTTTTTTTATCCCCCTTCCTCCATGCCCAAACCTCGACTACAGGCCAACGTAGCCTCACTCTCTTTCTTCAGTGATCAGGTTTCAATGTCATAGAATGCGATACTCCAGCTCAGAATATTCTGGTATAGCTAGGCTTTCCTTAACCTGGGTCACATCTTTACTTAGGCTATCGATTCCATTCCATTCGAAAAGGCTTCCTATATTCGGTGCTTCCGTCAAGGAAACTTGAGAGATAGCGACTACTTACCCGCACGATCCAGAATCGCCTTGGGAATTGTAAGCTTAAGGGAAATTTTTTTTTAAACGGTTGCTAGCGTTCCTACTCAATCATTATCTTAGTTCTTCTCGCCTCTCCAAGCCATAATCCTCTCGGCTAGTCTCTGAATTTTTTCGCGTTTCCTTACGCTGGCATATGCCATTAACTGCTTCTTGTAATTCTTCCTTCGTCCTTCCATGTAGTGTCTAGCATCCCTGACATTTGCACCAAACCTTGGGCCAAATGAAACCCTTCTTTCTCGCATTGCATAGACTTATTAGAGCATGTTTCGTGTCCCTTGGATAGCGTTAAGGTGTGTCTATGAAATGGTCCATAAAGGAGGTTAAAAAGTGAATTAGTTATATTATTGAGTTACTGATGCACTGTGATAGTTTAAATCTTTTTCTGAATGGGTTGGATTATTCATATTTAGTATTATTAAGTAGAATCCATTTTCCTATATTTCTCTATCCTATTTCCTTCCAAACTCGTGTTCATGTCTTCATTCGTCACACGGTCACCTTCCGTCACTTGTTTCTTATGATTCATCCTTTGCCTCAATCGGTGTAATTCTTCCCTCCAATGAGAATCTCTCCCTTTGTCTCCACCGGATGTAATTATTTGCGATGGGGATCATCTCGCCTCCCGTAAGCCCTTCTGTGGCCAATATCCGCCTCTCTTTCCCTGCTCCCGTGTAATTAAAATGATACTCAAAGAGAGAAGCGTATTTAATTTTCATAGAAACGTGCTGTGATAAACTGAAGCCGTTCGTTTTCATACCTCCATAGATCCTCGCACCTTCTGTCACTTGTTTCTCATCATTCATTCTCTGTCTCAGCCAGTGTAAGTCTTCCCTCCTATGGTTCCTTCCATTCAGTTGCTCATTCTTCTACGGTATTGTCACAATTTTATCAACTTTTTTTCACTCAATTTATTGATCGATGGAAAAAGTTTACCACAATCACATTAAATCACCACAAAGTTTCGAAGGAGCGTGTTTCCCTCTACTTTTGGCTGGTGTCTTCCCGACGTCTCCTCTCGTCTCCCTCTTTGAAGGAATCATCATCGGCCGCTTGGTTTATCTACTTTTATTTTACTCTTTCTCCTCCGGCGCCACATTTCCATCGCATCCAACTTTCCTCTGTTGTATCATGATGCCAGTCTCACTTCCGTGTAAAAGTTGACTGCACATTCGTATGCGTCCGTGAATTTGTGCGTGAGTGCGTGCGTGTAGGTGTGTAAATGGGTATCTTTTTCAATATTTCGGGTGGATGAGGGATTTTCGCTGCTCTTGCGGTGATCCCCGATTCGAAGGAATGATCTACAATTGAGATAAGTTCTCCCGACGCCATTGGAATGTTGAGATGTCGTTGGGGGAAATTCCACGGGGCCGACGTGATTCGGGAGCGAATATGGCGCGGGGGGAGAGGGAGGGAGGGGGGTGGGGCAGCGTTGATTTGGGGTCGTAATGGTCGAGGGTGGGAGGAAGAGGGGCTCTCAGGTTTGGGGCAGAGGAGGTGTCGAAGCAAAGTGAAAGCAGTCTTCGGTCCCCATGGGTCAGGAGGAGGAGGAGGGGGGGGGGCGAAAAATGAGACCGGAGGACGAGTCGCCAACGTCAAGCTGCATCATCGCTCAGCGTCCGGGAGCCTTGGACTCGCCAAAGGAGCGGACGAGGGGTTATTTCCCCCGTTGCAAGAGGGTAGAGGATTTGGATCGCAAAGTTTTCTCTCTGGGGAGGGGGAAAGTCGGCCCTTAAAGTAAGGGTAATGCCACGTGCCGATGTCAATTTGACTTTTTGAAGTAAATTGTTTTGAGGGGGTCCATGAATTACATCTATGTACAATGTATATTCAATTCGCTGTATCAGAATGAAGGGAGTCGGGAATTAATTAGGAATAGAAGGGTTTATTTTAGTGGAGGTTGTCACTTGTCGTGTTAACAGAGACCTAGAACTGAATTAGTGGCTAGTCAGTGCGCCCATTCTAAAACGTACACTTAAAGATGGACTGAATAGTGGACAAACTGATCATTTTACACTGTGGGGGAAGAGAAAGCGCAATTACCCTCGTCGTTCCCATCCATTTAAGTCTCCAAGCACATCCACAGAAGTTTTCCTGTCATCAATGCACGCAATTGACGTACTTGATTTGTAGCGCATATTCAATTTTCTGTTGGAAAACATCTACGGACCACCGTTAAAAAGTCAGGCACCACACGAATTTCGATACATTCAGATGGAGCACCTAAACGACCACTCTCTTATGTACTCAGGTAGGAGGGGAGAGAAATAAGGAGAGGAGAGAGGCTCTATTGTGTGACGTCTATAAGGATGGGAGAAAAGTGGGGATATAATATTCCCTTTTTGAGAAGTAGTTTGATGCACGTAATTGTAAATGATACAAGTATTGATTAACGAGGTCCCGTCTTTTCCCCCATTCTTGCAGGAGTCAAACAATGGAGAGACTCCACTTTCCACTGACTTCTCTGAGTTTTATTTATACCGTGTGTACACACCTGAAATATTATTTGCATAATGATGAGGAATTTCGATCATAGGAATAGTGATGGAAGCGCTCCATTATACTCCCCCTCACGCCAGGCACCAGTTTAAAACCCTAATCACTCCTCCGTCTCACCTCTCTATTTAGAGGAAGTGTTTGCCCCTTAAGGCTTCCCATTGTAACTCATGCTTTCTATCTCCTCATGTGCAATGTACCTAGCGTGTTCATTGTGTTTCAGAATGTGCTTATTTATCAGGTTCTTCTTTTCCGTAATTCTCCTCATGGCCTCTTCCCCTCCGCTTCTCCTTATGCTCCTTCCTTTCTCATATCGTTTGCCCATTAACTCTTGAGCATCCTTCCTCAGCCCCAGAGTGCCCCATTTATCTCTTATCGAAATAATCATCGGCTCAAGTTTCATTAACTCCTGCGGTGTATTGTACAGAGAACTCGGTGATTTCGAATATTTTTATCGATTTTGATATTTTAGCTGGAAAAATAGAAGGCCGTGTTGTTTTCGGGATCAAACCGTGATGGGTTTGTGCCCATTAGCATTTTGCCTTAAATTTTGCAACCCGGGCACGGTAATTGATATTTCAGAAAATGATCAGGTTTATGCCTTTGCTTTCCATGCGACCATAGCGGATTGTTGGCTAAACAGACCAGTTGCAAACGTGGCTATTTACACTTGAATTGTTGGTCATGAAGTTTTAAAATTATTTAATTTTTAGTTATTATTTTGATGTCAACATCTCGACGATGGAATTTCACCGGATGAAAATTGCGGGTCACGTCATTGCAGTCACATTTTCTCTTTTCGTGGAAAAATCACAATCGGTGAGGGTTCGCTTCCAGAGTGTCTCCCTCCGTTGGCCATGTTTTGTGTTCTATTACCCTTAAATTGCAAACACTGAGAACCTAAAAATAACTGCCTGGACTCCTTACGTGGGGCATCTTTTAAATTTTTCGATGAAATATTGTTTTCAATGTGGTGTTACTGGCGTAATAAGTTATTAATGCCTGCTCATCGTCCATCTCCTTAAGGCTCTTTTATGGTATGAGAAGAATGATTATATACTTCCAATGGCAAAATTATCAAAAGTACAGAGCCTCCTTGTATATCCATAGATACGTCGGTAGAGCCGTCCATCTAGTGGCTGACCAATGGGTTTATTGCGCAACACACATTATTATTATAATTTTATTATTATAAACTTAGGTAAACCTACCAGATTAAATTGATAATACCGGTCACATATTTTAATTGGCCATAGTTAAAAAAATTTTTCTTGTTTGTTCCGAAGTTGATGAAACATATTCTCTAAACATGGGGCATACCCCCAAACGTGTATTTACTTGTGGCGGTGGTCTCTTTGTTTTTGGAACGTTTTTAATTCATGCAATCATCGTGGGAACAAGATGATTTTGTGTATGTAGTAACCGATTTAGTATTCAATTTCAAGACATCTCATTATATCTCGTCTAATTGACGTAGTAATGATGCATGTTTAGGCGAAATAAAGTTTTTGATACCCTTGTTTGGGCTGTCTTGTTGAAGATACCTGCAATGGAGCAGTGGGATAACGTGAGACTAAACAAAAAGCGTCGTCGGTAGTCATTCAGCAAAGTTAAGTTGTCCGCTTTAATGAATGTTTTCTTATAGATTCCCTTGCCATCAGCTTCGTACGTACATTTTTTTCCAATGAATTGAATCACTGCTTTTCTTTTTCATCTCTTACCTTTTCTATTTGCTTACATTTAAAGATAAAATCTGTATTATTAAGCGTTTTGTTGATAGTTCTGAATGAAGTTGGTGATAATCACCTACCTCTTACACCGCTGTTGGAAGATGCTAAATCTCCCCAAAAATAAAAGGGATATATGTTCGGCTAAAAATAAATCAACGACAGTTGTAAATATCTGTCAAGGCTCTTTAGCTCCCCACTCATCTGTCATGCCGAAAAGTGAACCACTCGAATTCCTCAAATTGGAATTTTCTCTTGACGAGATAGGCGGCCCAGGTAACGGCGTGAGAATTCGCAAACCTCGGTCAAATGGTCTTACCCCAGCCTAATAATTTCCCTATCATTCCGTTCCGTCCTCTCGGCCGAGAGGTCTGCGGATGACGGTGGCGGTATAGTGTCGTCACGGGGTGTGCCACTTCTCGAGAAAAACGCAAAAGAATCTCTCTACTAAAAGATGGTTATGTGAGGAGACCTCTGTCCGCCGTGACGGTTCAGTCTAGTACCTGTGATTTTGTTATATTTTCAATGTTTCAGCGTATTTGCCGGTATTCCTGGGACGCAAATGGAATTCACGCCACCCGGAAATGAAGTGCCACAGAGCATTCTTCCACTAGCTCGTCCACTATCCTTAATTCAGTGGTTGCCATCAATTTTGATTGAATCCATCAACGTGTTCTGTTTCTCCATTTACATTACTGAGACTCTTGATGAATAAAGCCACGGGGATTGCCGTGGCACAGTTTAAATACGTGTACATACTTTCAAAGAAAACCCTCAAATTAGAATAGTCACGTTTTGACTTCTTGGATGCTGATTTACGTGTAATGTGTTTAGCGTTGAATAATTTTCCCTTACAAGCCGTGCTGCTCTTCTGTGTTAGCGTTTCGAAACACTGGAATTATCAATCACAGTATTGTACGCATTTTAAATATTTCAACCTAAATAATATTCATTTTCAGGCTTCTAATTTTTTAAACATGTACGATATATTTGATCGTGCGCAGAGTCCTGACGATGCCCCGGGAAGATGGAACCGGGCGACTTCTCATAAATCAGGCGTATAATTTATGGACTCCGTGTAGGTACTCAGCAGGTATAGATAACATATTAGCTTCGAGATTGGGCGTTGACTCTAGGAATGTATTTTAAGCGAATTTCAACAAACTCTGCGCTCAGCTTTCAGGTCTAAAAATAGTCAATTTCAACATTTATTTCTCCGTTAAATCGTCGCCGGTGTGATCACACCGATGTCGGGTTTGCGTGTCCCGCTTGGCTGACTCTCCTCGCCTCACCAATTTTCACAAAAATATTGTGTGCCCACTGGAATAAAAAAAGGAAAGGAATCATGTTGGAGAACAAATTTCGTTTTTGTCTCTCAACGACCAGCGAAGTGGTTGCCCTTTTTCTCTATTTCTCTCTTTAATTTCCCCTCTCCCACCAAGTTTCCATACGTGGACCATTCCAAACCACTCCCACACCCTCCTCCATTCCCCAATCCACTTCGGGGACCGCCTGGTGGAGACGTTACTCGGAGCGTACCCAGCGTGGGCGGCCGGCCGAGGTGGCTGACCGATAACCCATCTGCCCCCGCAGTGTTAAACAAATTAATTAGCTGAATGGCACACACTAGGGCACGGGAATGAATGGTGTGTGAGGGGGTGGATATGGGAGGGGTCGGTGTTGGTTGGGGATGTGGGTGGGGGCGGGAAGCCTTCGCCACACACGGAAAGGGTAGGCGCGAGAGAACCCTGGCGGTTAACGGGCGACTGATTCGCCCGCCCACGCCCTCGGGGCCTCGGGTGTGCCGAGCCACCCACGCCGGCAGGGAAGCGTTTGACGGCTCCGGACGAACTTCCCTCGCCGCTTTTCTCTCCCCCAGTACCCACTCGTCGACCGTGGAGAGCGCTGCAACATGAACCCCTCGCCGCCCGTGGGAAGGGATGCTGAACCGAGTGATCCCTTGGTGTCTATCATTGAGAGTAGGTGATAGGTGGCGCATGGTTTGCCTTTTTTCCCTGGCCTTCCTTCTGTCATGTCAATTGGAAGCCTTTTACTTTCCATTTGTTACCTTGTGCCAGGGCATTCGATTTAATTTGTATCTCCAATTATTTTGGAGTGTTACGCCTATGAGACGAAGTGTTAATGTCGTTGGGACGTGAGGCCGGTGGTGTGATCATGGAACTTCTTTTCGTGTTATCACTATCGTCATCCACAACTCGATATTCCTCCTTGATCTAAATTTGAAAAACGGTGGTAGAATCATACTTATCCATCGTGTAAGTAGCGGTAGCATCAATGGCTGCGCGTCGTGAGGTTGCCTCCCTAGTTGAGGGACGCCCCTCTTCTCCCCGTTATCCCTCCGGGTATTAGAACGCACCTCTAACAGTTTGACTTTCACGTGAAGTCGCTTGGCGGAGAGTGAACCCGGACGAATGAAGCGCCAATTTCAGACGGATATTGTAAATGTAATGCCACCAGCGGTCCGATGTAATGTCCGACTGGTTTTGGTTGGGATCCCGCTCCCGAGCGAACTTCTACGCTTGACCTTGGGTTATTATTCTCCGGTCTCCGCTGGAGGAGGATGTGTCTCCTAGATGCTGAGAAATATTCATGGCAGTCGTGTCGCACGCTTCCCGCTGTTCAACGTTTCGGCGGCGTGGGTAAGTCGCGAGAAACAAGAAGCGTCCGGGAAATCTGGGTGTTCGATTGTCTGAAGGTGCCAAATAATTGTCCGGAAGGCCGAAGAAGAAATGCGTGGCGTAATAATTCATTTGGTTGGCGAGCGTTTCGGAGTCCTACTGTAGGATTCCGTTGTGTCGGGGGTCGGTTTAGGGCCGTTGCTAATGCCCTGGCTTCCCTCCCCGAAGGTCCGGTTTCTAATCCTATCGGTTTGAAGAACTAGGGGGACCCGATCCATGTGTGCGCGCCCTGCGAAGAACAGTTCAAGTGGAGTGCGCCGCCCATTGGATGGGACGTTAAAACTGTTGATTCCTTGGCACCTTTCGTTAGGAGAAAGCGAATTTCGACGCGGGGTTTCTCTCCACCCTCCCCCCATTCCCTGAACCCTCATCCACGTTGCCCACCTACCTGTGATGACACTAATGACCTGAGCCGTCGGTCGCCTCCCCTATTACTACTACTCAAGGTAGTGTCAGCGATGCGTGAAAGAAGCGTCGAGTCCGTCGCACGTACGTGTATATGGCAGCTTTTTCCGCTTAGAATTTCCCGTTAATTGAATCTCAGTGGTTGTTGCCCGCACCACCATCCTCCCCCACTAAATCCCCATTTGACGCAGAAGACGAGAGATTCCTTCACGGTAATCCGGTGAAGGACTCGCTCGCCTTGAAACCCTGGTGGTCGTGTGCTCTGGTATCTCGCGTGGCGTGTCGCATGTTGTACGTATTCCTCCGGTGCGCTGATTTGTGCCCTGATCTGTATTGGGTTTCCGTCGCGGTACGTCAAGAATTAGGCGGTCAAAGTGCTAGGGATTCATTCGATGAATAGTTTTAATTAGTTGATCTAGGAAAATCACATTGCGCACAAATCCCGATCTCATCCCTTCGCCGGCTGCAATTATCAAGGAGTAAATTTATCGCGTTTTGGAAATTTGCAAAAAAGTATTTTGATCTGACGACACCTGTGTAACATGAACTCTTGTTTATGTCTCATCATTTACGTACCATTACCTTCAACTTTTCATAGGAACACTAAAGGAAGGATTTGGTACTTCATGTGAAAAGTGATTTTGGATCAACGAAGTGTATATATTTGATGTGAAGTAAAGGGGAGGCATCATGGGGGCATTTTTCTAAGTAATCTTAGAATTGATTTGGCCATATTTAGTGTGTGCGGGTAGTATTTTGGAACTGTCGGTGAAATCGTAAATTAGTAATTAGATAAGTTCCGAAGAGGATCGAATGAAAATTTATAAAGGTGTTACTGTAGAATTGGAAGAGAAACTTTGTAATTGAAGAACTAAGGGGATCAATTCAAGTCACGAGAAGATTGGGCGCTGATAAAAATTTTAGAAATGTACTATACAATCGAGTTTACTTTTGAAGTACAAGTAATTAAAAAGAACTCCCTCCATTTTGGTGGGATAGACCATCCGGAATGAGCAAGGGAAATTGCGTCGGCCACCGGTAGATTTACGCGCGTTCTCCCCTCTCACTGTTCACGATCACAAACACCTGAGTGGAGCATCCCCACAATTAAAAATAGGTCGTGTTGGCATTTATCATTCCATTTCTGTGCGCTTGTTTACTTCCCCCGGTTGCGTAATTAATGTCTGGTGCCCTAAGGCAGATAGCACACCGCCAGATCGGACGCACGACTGAGCGCAGCAGGGAAAGTCATTTATGCTCTGTCGCGATTAATTCGAAAAGTGGCCGGAAGCTCAAGCACTCGAAAGAGCAAAAGTGCTTTGCTCTTTCGTCGCGTTGCTTCTCTGGTGTGGTGCGCACAGTCGTAACGCATACTTCCTACGCGCCCACGTGGCGAATGGTAGGTTGTAACGTAGCGATAGATAAAACGTTAAGACTTCTTAGGCGATAAAACATTTAGATGGATTCTGTAAATTGTAATAATTTTTCCAACAGGTAGAGGATAGGAATTTTAATTTTCCTCCCTAGAAGATCAACTTTTACTTATTTTATTTATACCGCGCGAATGCCAGAAATCGAAAATCGTAGCCAGCGATGGGTTTCGTGGCTCTAAAGCCAATGAATGGAGGTTTGCTCATTGCGGTGACGACGTCGCTGCTCGCGCGTGACGAGGAATCTCTATCCACACACACAAGTGCGTCGAGTGCCTTTTGTTGTAGTATGTGGGGTAGTGTGAGTTTGTTGTTGATTTGTTTGTTATGCTCGTAGAGTGATACCTCGAGCTGCGTTCCAATAAAATCTTGATACATTATAATATTTGTTGTTGGTTAATGTAATAAAATCCATTTGCAGCCCGAAGTGAACTGTAAAATATTTTTCAAATCATTTTTCAGTTGGTGTTAGAGTTTTATCTTTGTAGGAGAGTCGTTTGTGAATGAGTGCTACCCCTTGCGGCGGCGAAAGATATATCTAAGCTCTGTAGAATAGCCTGTCGTGAGAGAGCGTTTGCTTTCTCTAATGAACGTCTCTGTTTATTTATTGCTCGAGGCATTTGACTATAGATCGTGTTAATCCAAAGGGCACTAAAAATTGGGACATCAGATTACAATGGGGATGTTTCGTTGGGTGGATGCTTAGTCATGAAACGGAATTGAATATCTGGGTTTGGAAAATATTTGATAAACTTTGGATGCTGTGAAAACTCCTGGAATCCCGGTAATTCGAATCCCTTGCGTCCTTTCCTCTGATAACAAATTTGTTTCGAGTTGTTACCTATCCCTATATTCAGTCTGCTCGTATTTTTCCCTGCTTCCATTAATGTCGTCCATTTCTGCCGAACGGATCCTCATTCCTCGAAATCGTTAAAACAAAAAGCAGTCATTCTGAATATTCCTCTCTTTTATAATCGTTTCTCCCATATCATCTCGCGTCTCCTCACTCCCTTTGTGAACCCGAATTGATATTTGTCTTAGTTGGTCGTTTGCCCCGTTAAGCAAACTTCTCTAGGTTATCCTGACCATGAATACCATGTTTACATCTAACGAAAACATTCTATTACCACTCGACTTATATCCTACGTATAACTCCCTTTATAAAAGGGAATTAAAATTGAAAATACGAAGTTTACGGCTGTTCTTCTGTGTCATAATTGCGAAAAATTAAGCCAAAAGCTCATAATAAATAAAATAAAAATGCGAATATTCTTTATTAGAAGTTTATCCATTTATTTTCGTTTTTGGTGCTCACAGCAGGAATATTTTCGTAATTTCATGAGGTTTGAGAAACCCGAGGGTGATGGTTTCCCACTGTTTACTTCGGTCGGGGTTGACCTCGAGAGAGAAGAGAGTATATAGCGTATGTGCATGTTGCCGAACAAGGATGGGGAGAGAAATGCTTGCACTATGGAGTGATGGGAATGAATGTCTCTCTTTATCATTTTCCTCCCGAGTTTAGGAAATGACACATGAACTTGCTTCGAACGGGCAAGGAAAATCACTCAAGGAAGGTTTAATAGTGGCAGAAGTGATAGGTTGAAAGGTTCGGTTAACGAGATGGGGCGTGGACCCCAGGGTCAGGATCTCTCTCGCGAATTCTCCCCAGAATTGAAAAACCTAACGGGTTGCGCGCCCAGATAATAGTGTCCCCTGACTGCGGGCCTGGGCAACGTTGCCTGCGTACTCTCCTCGAGCTAATGACCGTGATTGTTTTGTCATTGTCTCGTATTAAGTTGTCTTCTTAATAGCCGTATTACTAATTTATAGAGGGCACATAAAATAATGTGGGATGAAAATGCGACCGTGCACTCGAGAATCTACTGAAAGATTGGGATGGGAGCGAATTAATCTTGCATCTTCTCTCAGCAGTTCCTCCGTCTGAAAGAGTTTTCTCCAGTTCCGGAAATACGCGATTTACCCGTCAGACAATTCTCCAGCTGAGCTCAAATAATTCCAAGTCTTTAAAATAATTTTTGACCAAAAAAAAGCTCGTCAAATATTTATTCCCACTCCAATATTCGTCTTGTCTAATGTCTTCTCCTCAGGGTTTTCGTCCCGGTAAGTCATTCCTCATTGGGATTTTCGTTTTTTCTCCTCCGGAATCGTTTTAATCCTTGATTTTTATAAGCGCTTCTCATCTGGTGATATCCGGTCGAATAGAAAAAGTGACTGAAGACGAGACCAGAGGGAATGTCAAGAGGGGATTCCAATCTGAATCGAAAGTCTCGTGAGAATACAGTCTAAAAACCAAATATGTCTTAAGAAATGAAACCAATGGAAGCAACAATGTGCATAGGGCTCATTGTGTAGTTCCAATATCCAACCTGAAGCATAATCAAGAAGCTGGGAAACCTTTTAAACAGTGTTAGTGATTCGGACAAAATAACATAGCGTTTCAGGTTCCCAGATTTTGTTCCGGTTTGAATATTTGCAGCCAGCTGAGTTACGAGTAAGTTAGTGTGCGAGCACGTTGGATTCTGATCCGATGTAATTTTCTGCCCTCTCAGGTTCATTGTTCACTCATTTTCTATAAACTTTATGTTTATGTTCACTCACTTCTGCGTTCGTTCTCTATATGTTATATTGATTTTTTATTTCCTTTGTATTACTTAAAATGAAGGCTAGTAATGTAAATAATAAAAAACTTTTCTCAGCGAGACATTTGGCAGCAGTATGCGTAATACATATGACATGCCATGTTACGAATGCAGTGTAATCATTACCTTTACGTGTTTAGATCAAATGATTTTTGTCCTTCAAAACGTAATATATTGACGAAATATACCTAAAACAATATACCAATAGTCATTGTATGACTTGTGCTATTGTGGCATGTAAGTGAATCCAGAAAACGGTGCTCATGTCGATGATGATAAGAGATGTTCGAAGAAGACATGACTTTGAATGTATTTTTTGTTTTTCTTGGTGTGATTTTGTTGAATAGGGTGCTTTAGGGAGCCATTGCTGTTAAAGTAATTTAGTTTTGGCTGTTAATGTGACTGGAATAGATTAGTGATAATAGTTTCCCTGCAGCTTCCTTTTTTTGGCAGGATACTCAAGTATTAACGCCAGAGTTGCGAAGGCGGTTGACTCAATCCGTCATTGGGAAGTACTAAACGCTCATTGGTCCAGTCGGCGTGGCGCGAAAGCAAACTGATTTGAAAAAAGTTGGTTCAAGTCAATTTTTATGTTTAAATTATCTCTGGATAACTTACACAGTCATAATATCTCTATACACCGTAATAATAATCGCTGTTTAAAAAGTTAAAAATAAAGTAAAATTGTTTTTTTTTAACTAGGCTGGATGCGAAGCTTAGGAAAATATTTTGTTTAAAAGTCGTACATGATAAAATTATGTTCAAAGTGCGCTTTACTTATTATTATTTCAAAAGGCAAATTATTAAAAAAATTAACTTGTATTTTGATCTTGGTATAGTTCTAATAATATACACCCAATGTGAGTCTTACGGAAAGTCATACATAATTTTATAGTGAAAGTAGTAAGTACAAGCCGGTCGCCCTAGGTGCAATGGTCGAGGAATTTTGCTACTACGTAGGAATTTGCAAAAACCTATGGTAGTTACTTAAGCGATGACGAAGAAAATGTATCATTAGCCCCATCTTACTATGATAGGAGAGATCGTGTTAATAAAAATCGAGAGATTTGCTGCAGAACAGATAGATTTAAGATGACGTTTCCAAATAACGATAAGGGATCAGATTAACGTGCAACCGCGCTAGGGTTGAAAAGTATTTAGGGTCAAAAGAAGTCTGGTGTGTAATCACCCCCTACCACACACCCTAGCGGTATCTTGCAGGTTACAATGTAATAATAGCATTAATAATAATCATTATCCCTGACGACTGGACTGCGTATACGCCCAAGGAGCCTTTAGTCACCACTGCAAAAAACTCAGTCGGGATATGATACGAAGTGATGCACGCTTCTCCGGTTGCCTGAATCCCTCCTCTTTTATCTTCCTCAGGACAGCAGCAGTGAGCGTCTGCAGGGCTCGGAGGCCCCCGCGCACCAGCTGCTCCCGCAGCAGCAGCCGCAGGCGCAGCACCGTGGCCGCGGTCGGTTCAAGAGCGGGGGCGGGGGGAGCGCGAGGGGCTTGGACGACGGCTTGGAGCGAGTGGACGGGCAGGAGCGGGGGCCGGAGGAGGAGGATGACGACGAGGAGGAGGCGACTACGGAGATCGAGCTGCGGGAGGTGACCAAGGAGGGCCACGAGAGGGCCGAGCCGAAGCAGTTCGAACTCCTCAAGGTCCTGGGGCAGGGATCCTTCGGGAAGGTGAGTCCAGGGCCCGCACCGCGTGGCCGACTAGATACTTAGATTACGAGGGCACCTCTAGGTGCCAGTATTATGTTCACGCCTGGAAGTTTCGTCGAGTGATACAATCGAATTTCCTCAGCTGTCCATTCCGGACAACGTGCCTCAATGCCTATGCATCGTCATCGGGTCCAATACCTGATGGAAATCCATACTGTTCTGTTCATAATGCTGATTCATGTGCATTGAAGCGCATTGTTAGAATTGGATAACTCTGGAAAATTACAAAATTAATTATCCAAAAATTTGGTTAATTTTCTAGGATTAGAACCTGCTGAGTTTTGACTGTCAAAACAGCGGGAGGCGAAGTGAATAAGTCAGGTTTACAGATTATCAAGCAGATGTAAGTCAGACAGCCAAGACTTTCGATCATGGTCATCTCGAAGCTTTGTTAATGTATTCGTTTTTAAATGTGAGAAAGGAAGAAAAATAAAATCCTAGGGCTTTGGTAATGTATATTTTAAAATGATAGTGTTTTAATTTTCAAGTTAAAAAGTAATATGCCCATTTCTGGTAACTTCTCTTTCCAAGTGAACGGGCTGGGCTGCGTGGTCAAAACTAATTAGAAAAAGTTGGAATTTATTAATGGAGCCTTTTGGCCTCTACGCATCGAGTGAAAAAATCCTCAAACGCGGTCGACGAATTTCGCACCACGATGGTTGTTGGCTCGAATATTAGCTTATTGATGAACTGTGACGGAAATCGAGTCCATTTAATTCAGTACCATCGTTCCAAAAGTAAAAATAATAACCGAGCTGTGAAGGAGTGCATCCTACGCCGATTACGTCAAAATGGAATCACGGTTCAAATGTGGAACCGCCGGCGGAACAGGTTTTCATGGTATAAGTGGCATACCCAGTAGTGTATAGTACAAATTAAGGCGCCGCATTTCTTTCCGGCGAGAACGGGGAGGATAATAATGTCACGAAATTGTAAGATTTCGGATGAGAGGCCTATTGAGCAGACAGGCATTCGGGTATCGGAAATTTTATATTGACGC
Organism: Hetaerina americana; assembly: GCF_022747635.1. Classification (NCBI taxonomy): domain Eukaryota; kingdom Metazoa; phylum Arthropoda; class Insecta; order Odonata; family Calopterygidae; genus Hetaerina; species Hetaerina americana. The sequence goes on from NW_027286069.1 coordinate 34,722,468, forward strand.
TCTTTAAAAATGTTTGGCTTTCTTTCGGATATGAAATCCAGGATGTTGATTCAGTCATGCGTGGAAGGTCAGAGGACAGCGGACAAGAGTTAATGTGACTATTCGGTTTGAACGAGTGTAGAAATGCCTTAGAACAGTTGCGAACCTTATTCTGAGAAGCGAAATAAATGCAGGAAAGGTCGTTTATTGAAATTAAATTGAGGAACAATTTGACTTAGTTCGACTTGGAGTACAATGTCGCTTTTATGCCTAGTCGTAGGTATTCAGTGGTTGGCAGGTACCTGACTGAATGTGAGGATGGTGTGTGTCCTGCAAAAAAGCGGTAGAAATCACGAAATCCGCTAAGCGGATGGATTTCGTCCTCATTTCGGAGCGGTCTTGGAGGAAAGCGACTATGATTCTTGCTTAGTTCTTCGGATTTGCATCGTATATGGCCGTAAAAAAACCGTCGATGAACAGACAGTGACCACGTAAAAGTGGATGCAATTGTCATCTTCGTAGACTGTTGCATAATAAAGTCAAAGCTTTAAGTGCAATTTAAAATCAAAAGTCGTTTCAGGAAAATAATAGCGCACTGCGTATTCCTTCCTTCATTAGCCGCGCTCTAGATTTCCCAGAAATCTCAATATGACTAAGCGACGTGGGACCATTTCCTGAATTCATAGTGATAGCCATTTTTGATAAGAATTCGAGAATTCAAAAAAATCCAGCGTCCATAATTACGCTTTCGGATTGCTCAAGTTTAACGAGAGCACATTTCAAGTCTAGGGTAAAATTGAGAATTACATGGAATGAGAGAGGTTGAACTTAACTGAAGGGAGATCTCGCCATAGATGCTTGCGCTTCATCTACTTTTTTTTAGAAAAAAATGAACGTCCAACACTTAGCGCTGACATCAACCTACGTGCATTCGGTATACTAGCAGAGGATGTTCATGCTCCATGAATCTCACTTTAACCAGATTCCTAAAATAGGGAAAGCCCCATTTTTATGAGAGCATAATTAAAACGTGTTAAGGGACATGGTGCCTAATTTTTATAAATCTCAATGTGAATGCTTTCCCGTAATTACATGGCCGTGTCTGCTAGAGAAGAAATAATTTTCGGGAGGAAAAACAAAGCTTGGATTTTGTTATGAACGGCGAGACAAAAGGCTCGTAATGATGATGGATTATTCTTCCTTGAAAGGTACCAAAAAATTCTCTTTCTGCGTCCGTAATTGGCATCGTGTCGCTAGCAGCCAAGAATCCCCTACCCTTCTCAAACACCCCTAGCTATGTAAGGGATGCAGGTGTCGGAATGTTAATTTCTAAAAATACTTCTCTTTCAACCGTACATAGCATGTACACCCCTCCATAGCTTTAGCTTAGCATAGCTTCGATTTGGTAGCCGCCTTAAGAGAACGTAAAGTTGTGATTTTCTGTTAAAATATAAGGATGTCTAAAAGAAGGGAATGGTTTTACAGACCATGGGGAGGAATATTTCCTTTAATAAAACTCTTGTCTCAAAAAATTTACTCGAATGCGAGGACATCTTGTGCGTAAACCTGTCGTTTAGCTCATCAAGTAACGAGCAATTAGAAATGTAGGAATTTCATAGCGTCAAAATCATTCGCCTTGACTGGGATTTTCACCGCGAATGATTTTTTTTCACTGTTAAGTCCCTGCTTTTGGTGCAAATCAGCTGATGAGTCAATTCAAGTAATTATCTCGACATCTCCCGAAGTTCTTTCAATTAATCAGAAAGGTCACGATTCACTTGATGTCACTGTACTAAGCAAAGTTCGGATACCGGATTGGTTTTTGCCGATATTGCGACTGCACTTTATTCTCCATTTCGAAGTATTGCATTGAACATTGTTATTTTTTTGTTGGATCCAATTCTTCGATCAACTATGCGACGATGTGGAATCTCCTTTGGAATATTCAATAAAGTGTTATCATAAGTTTTTTTCCATTTATTCGCATAGCTTATTGATCGAAACTTTAATTTTACGCTATTCTGTAAGCTGAATGTGCAGTGTTTATTTAGTGTAAGTTTCTTTAATTTGACTCCAATATTGCTTCAGCATCAGTCATTGCCAAATGAATCTTTTTTAGTTAACTTACCCATGCTTCTGTTGATGAAAAACGCGAAGTTGTTTCTTCACATTGGGAAACCGTAAAAAGTTACATAGGTCTAAGCCTGAACCATAGATTGAGAAACACTCATCACCTTGATTTTCGCGAGATACTGCAATTTTGCAGTGGATTCCGCGGGATCCACCGGGGATCTGCGGGATGCACAAAGACATCTCACGTGCAGTTTGTTTGTCTCCAGCGTGCGAATGGGGCCCAATGAAAATTTCAATATTTCTGATAGTACTCTCAACGTTATTCGACGACCTTCTTATCAGTGGCAGCAGCGATATTGATTTTTACTTCTGTAACATTGGTTATTGCATCCCTGGTATCCCTTCCTTTGCAGCTGATTTTCTCTCCTCTTGCAACATGTTGAACCACATTATAGTTGTGCTATAGATGAGTACACACGCTCCTTAAGCCTCCTTTAGAATTGCAGAAGACCTGGCTAACGACATGTTCGTGAGAAAGTAAAATTTCTATTCAGCGTGGCGTTTTGCCACCATTTTTACCACATGCTGACTGAACATGCTTCAACTTTCAATGCCTGTCGCAATACTGGGAGTGAAATTAACGGAACTTTTCCGTTTCGTTTAAATTTCGTATTACTTTGATAGTATAACAATGAATTAAATTTTGTACAGTAAATTATGCGAATATAAAACGTTGTGGCCACTATTGAACGGTCCTCCTGTACGTTTGTCCTGTGTTGTATTCGTATGGAGTCATCGTTTAGTTTTTTGACATTTCGCGAGAACACGAATTTCCATTCTGAAGTAAAAAAACGAACGCGGGAAGACAAAATGCATTCTCGAGGTGGGAATAGAGTCGGCGAAATTAGGGTTAATGGTAAAATACACTGGAGCCATAGTTATATTCACCTGCTGGGCGAAAACGATTGTCTTGTGCTCAATACTCTGCAATTTGACCTTGAAAATCGCCGTTGGAGGGTCTTAGTCCCTCTATTTGAAGTATTGTAACAGATTTTGAGTAAACGCAGAGATGCTGATCCCTGATATTTATAAAAAATTTGCTGTCGCTTTAAGCGGCGGAACGATCGATGGAGAGTGAGCACATCAGCCTCTGCCTTGGCGAGTATTGGTAGGTCTTTGTTTGCTGCAAAGCGTAGTGTATACCCTTTATTTCATAAACGGTTTAACGGAAAGTCCGAGAAGCGTCCGAAATTTACTCTGACGCTCGCCGTGTGACGAGACAAAACTCGATTAGAGGGCTTCCTCTCATAAAAGCTGATTATATGATATCGATACCGACCACACTATTGCTACAACTTACGGCCATTTCCTGTAACCGTACGGGGGCATTCCTCGCCTGTCGGGGGGGTGGGGGGTGCTTAGAGTTGCTCGTGTGCCCGGTGATATACAATGTTAAACCTTTCCTTCCCGCTTCGTCGAGGTAGGAATCCTACCGTCGCATTTGAGTTGGTGGTGCGCACGAACCGAGTAGACTTAATTCTCATAAAATTGTAAGACATTTGACCTAGGTAATTTACTGTAAAATGTTTTTTACGTAGGTATAAGGTCTATTATATTATAGTCTGCGTATTATAGCTAACTTAGTAATCGTTGCTCATTTTTCAGTCAAGCTTTAGAGATTTGAATACGTCTATCGTGCGTTAGTCATTCGAAAAAATATTGCCCTTCTTAAAACAACTTATTGAAAATTCAGAACCCAGGTTTAACTGCTTGTTATTTTTTTATTGTCAGTTCACATTGAATACTCCAAATTAAACAATTCTGTGTCGTACGAATGTTTTTGGTTATAGATATGTTTTTTGGATCATTATATACGATTTAAGGGTGTTTTACTTATGTTATTTTACTAACACGTGCACCACGCGTTGTTTTGTATTGATCTGGGAGTAGGAGATTTTGAAGGATTCGTGAAAAACGTTCTTAATTGGAATATTTATTCTATTAAATAATTAATTTTTGTAGGCACTATTATTTGATAGAATTGAATTAGCATATTCAAAATTGATGGTTCCCGGCGTAACTTTATGGAATCAATTCATAATGGAAATGAAAAATAGTAACTTAGTAATTTAACTGAAAAACTTTTATTACGAGACGACCCGGGTTTCGTAATAAAAAATTTTCAGTGGAATCACAAAGTTACTATTTTTCATTTCCAATAGCATATTCATGACCCTTAATTGGAGATAAATTAATTTTTGAAATCTTGCAAAAAATATCGTCAATATTTTGTAGGTACTATTATTATTATTATAAAATATCGTCCATATTATTTTTGTTCATCGGATCGCATTTTAACCCATGGACAAGTTATAATCACTACTTCCAGAGAAACTTCCACTGGAATTAAGTATGTATGAGATTACCATTCATGTTGTTCTATACTACGTTGAAATCCCGCACTTCCATTTTATTTAGCGAGATTCATCATGGACTGACCTGTTTTCCAGAAGTATCCAGGAAAAACGTCAATGATGGCACTTCACTACGTAAGATGACCTGTAGACACCCTTTCTACGAAGAGCGTATCGTCAACTCTGCATTATTTCAGGGTAGAGATGTCATTCTTCCGCAACTTCTGCTCCACCGCACCGAAATTCTCATCGCCCGGTTATAATAAACGCCCACTAAATTGAGTGGTCAATAGTCTGGAATTCTTCCAATGTAACTAAAGCTTGGGGAATTCAGGAGTGCGTGACATTTATTCTCCACGTTGAAATCATCAGGAAACACATGTAGGTGTCGCACGGAGTTCAGCGAAGCAAGGCACTGCATGAGAAATGAGCAAACTTCATTTGGACCCTATGCTGCGGAATTCTCATGGGAGACAAAGAATGCAGCATTTCCCTTTGACCTAGTGAATGCGAAATACGCGGATAATTTTCGCTGTTTGCTTCTCTTGTGGACAGGAATACACTGGATCTAGATGCCCTGCGTTACCTAATTCAAATTCCCTCTACACGCTATGGCCGCGTTTGCAGTCTTTTCAATTTCCTTTAATTTTACGGATTTTAATTCTATGGAGTAGAGAATGTGGCCCTGGAATATGCACTTAAAAGGTTACGCTGTGCAAGAAGATATTATTCTTTATTATTCTGGGAATTGGTAATTTACTTGCGCCTCACCTCTCTTCACTCGTGGAGGAAAAATGGATGGCTAAATTTTTCATGGAAATTCTTCGCAAAGAAGTCGTACGTAACTTTGAATTGTGGATCAATTGAACCGCTGTAACTATCTGATTGGATATTTGTGTTCCCGGATCAAATCGATAGGATAAGAGCTTGTGTTGTTTTTACAGCATCATTAGCTATCCCAAGTGTTGCATTTCGTGGCCTGTAATTTCCGTTTGACTCTAGATATTGTTCTCATTGATAATGAAGGCTTGTTCATCATTACTCACAAATGTAATAATAAATGGATTTTACAAACGTGATGATAATTCGAAAAACAAGAATTTCATGAACACATGTATTTCCCCATCTGATGGATTTGAGATGATTACACTTGTGGCGTCGTCTCCCTGTTTCAAGTGAGGATTATAAATAATGTCTTTGGAATAATTGCTATTTGTTCCTTGTCTCAAAATGCATATGACTGGGGGAAATTAGGTTATTAATTTGTTCAAATATAAAAAAAACGCGGTCACATCCTAAAATGGTTTGAAATAGAAATTTGGATATGCTATTTATACGTATGGGAAAAAGGTGGGCAAGTGAACTGAGCTAGGTTTATTAAATTGGGCACATTTAATTGCATTTATTTCTGTTCAAAATAAAACTCGCGGTTTGTCTTCTTCACGAAGACATTGCCTATCACCGTTTCGGGTTATTATCTTAGTTTTCACAAAGCATTGACTATATTGGCTTCCCAAACGACCTGGCCTTGTTCATACCTACTTAAGTTTGCCTCGGTAACTAAAGTGGATGTTAAATGAAAGAACTTTCATAAACGCTTGAATTAAACTTTTTTAACGAAGGGAATAATATTGGAATATGGAGTTGACTAGACACCACACAGCCATCTTGTGCCACACTTAATTTTTCATTAAGCTTTAGGAAATTAAATTTATGGGTCCTAATCGCGGAAATTAAATTGAAATTCGTCGTCCTCATTTCTGGAAATTTATATGCACCACGGACCGCCAGTCTCGTGTTTTTTTCATCGGTGTAAGTTTAATTTTCACTCATCTCTATTTCCATTCTGTTCCCATGTTTTTTTCCAACGCTCGATCTTAATTCCAGTGTAATTTTTATAGGCCAGCAAGAGTGCTCGAGTGTAATGACGGTATGTGTTTTCGCTTTCGCCAAGACATCCCCTACCGCCTCCGTCAACTTCGAGTAAACGAGAAAAATGACGGGTGTCCCCGTGACCTCCCCTGCCTCGCCCACTCTCAATAGCTGTCTTCCTGGTTTTCGCGATGTTACGTTAATGTAGTCTCAGACGGGAAGAGGCTGCGCTGCCGTCGTATATCGATTCATCGTCTCGTGAGAGGTGCCGGCCTCCCTTTATGAGGATTCGGGAGGCGTGCCCTGCGGCGGGGGGGCCTGACGTCTCCGAACCCCGCCTCCCTCCCCCATTCTCTTTCTTTCTCTCTCTCTTAGTTTCTTCTTCTCGTCCTCCCTCTCCCACCCACTCTTCTTCCACTCCGCCCCTCTCTCCACTCCTTGGCCCCCCCTCCCCTCCCCGCGTTCCGTCTCGTTCGGGCCGTCTTAAGCGATCTATTTTCAATTACCGAGATACCATCAGTCTTCTTCTTCGTATCTTCCCTCTCCTCCCGGGTCCTCTTCCCCTCTCCTGCCGTCGCATTCCAGCTGCGTGCGACTTCCTATTAAACAGACGCTACGACTTTCAGTTGTTTTCTCCGCCGCTCCGTAGAGTCCCCCTCCCCACCCTCTCCCGTGATAAGTTTCGAGTGTTCATTCGCTCCAGGGCGACAGTCTAATGCGATCCCGTGGGCCTCGCGTGTGTGTTTTGCTCCTCCGGAAGAAGATGCTTGCTCTGCGTCCGTTCGTAGGGTTTCATTACACGACCGAATCTCGTCCGTTTTTTTCAGTTCCTCGTTAGGTTTTCCTCGTGTTATTAAAGGAACAGCTCCGAGCATTCAGCGTTTTGATGGGTGCAAATATTTATTTTATGCAAATATTTATTTTATGATTAATTGCTAGCTGTTTGGTCCAAGCACGTTTTGCGGCGAGCTACAGTACGCAGCTCGTTTTCTGTGCGCGAACCGCTTCCTATTCCTGCAAGGTCATGAAACTATTAGGACCGTTCTTAAATTGCATTAGACAATTGTCGGATTTTTTCACTTCTATCTCCCTATCTTAAGTATCTGTAAGGTATTAACCCAACCCTAAATGGTAAGTGGTTATCAAATTAATATTCATTAATAAATGAAACAGTTACCTATTTCTGATAAAAAGAAAAGGGCGAATTAAGGACTAACGGAGAAGTTTTTCATTATAAGTATGTACTTTTTAATACACTTAGGTGCTAAAGTGAATACACGAGACAAGGTGATGTTTTACATTTTCCTGGTAACAGAATACAAACAGTGAAATAAAACATACATTTCTTGATTTAATCATGTAAATTATTGGATAAATAATTCTTCGGCGAACATTTCATTGTTGAGCTTTTACACAGTGTGTTCTTTGATGATGAAGTATGGTTAACATATTTTCTTCCTAAACAATGATTGAATCAAATCAATAAATCTTTAAGAAAACCTAAAACCAGTAAAGAAATCTTGGCCGAGTTGATATATAATGTATCTAAAAGTAAATCTTAAATTTTAAAACCAGGATTGAAACAATGAAATTGCCCCCTGACAAACCTTATTTTATTCAAGGGCAACCTCTAAAGCATCAGCATTCAATTCAATTCATTCAAAAGCACTGATTTAATAAATGTTTGTTAGCAAAAATTTGTAAAAATAATTGAAATATGCACGATACGTTTTCAATTATTTCTCTTCTACTTTAAAATAAACATTAAACAGTTACTTTTTCAAAAAGTATTATTGAGTGTATCCCATATGCGGGGATGAGAGTTAGAAGGTGTTGAGACACCAGTCTTTATTATGTAACTGCGGGCTAAGGTAGATTTTGCTGGTATTAGAAGGTTGTGCTTTCAAGTTTTTTCGATCGCCATTTGTTGGGGCACTTAATCTCTGCTTTCTTGTGTTCGCGAATCGAGCTATTGAAGAAATTATTTAAATCCGACTGTGCTCCAGTTCAGTTCTCTCAATTAATCCAGGTGGTATGTTTTACAAATGTTATATTTGGCTCTAATTGAACACTTAAAAATGTCAGAGGTATTAGCATTCCACTGGATATTGAAGTTTAATTAAAGTTTCGTCAAATTATGTTTCGTGACACTGAAATATTTAGGTATGGGGAAACCCCATTCCACTTTCTCCAGTAACCCTTTCAGTATTTCTCTCTCCGGAAACTATTATTTACGCATAGTTCTCTAATTAACGTTGAAGGATCCTAAGTACTCGATGCATTTACAAAATGTGGCCTGACCTACGGGAACTAGCACATCTCTCCTTTTTGTTTACCCTCTTCCATCATCTTTTATCCATTGTAGAAGGCGGGGATGGGGTGCCGTACTGCGAGCGCAGTAGAAGTCAGCTGTCGTGATAGTTTTAATAGGAGAGGCTGCTGAACAAGTATTTTTCCCCAGGCGGAAAAAAACATTTCCATGGCGTTTTCGCGACCTCAGAGTAAGGCGCTCGTGATTTTGCACTTCCCCCTCATCTTTGGGCAAAGGCAACTGTTGCTTTCAAATTTCGAAGTGGTCGGATTGGGAAAATGCTTTAAACTATCTTTAATGAACTAATAATATTCTTCCGAACTATATGTCATTGCTCTCTTACCCATTCGTTTTGGCACCAGTATTCTTCTTTTTATGTGATTTAAATCGAACTTTTATTTCATTTGCAAATTAGTGGTGAAAAGTTTCTTCTGTATTGTCGAGAACCCATCAGAAATGTCGATCATATGGTCACAGGGGAGGCATATATTTCCAGCCGTAGTAATCATTTTATAATTCAATTACTCCGATGAGCTGTCCCAGATTATTTTGCGTTATTTGTATTTCTTCTGTTTTGATTGATGTAACAGAACCTCACAATACCTAAGCGGCTCGAAGTACGAATTTCAAATGACACAGTGTCAGGCGTAACATGGTGGAAATATTTTCATTACTAAATTTAACTTAGTTATTGGTTCATCTTTTTTTTTTTGCTATTTCTTTAATAAGTCATTTTCCACGTAAATAAGGCCAGTTTTTCGTAAATTACTAACTAAGGTGATTTTTTATTGCATAATCCATTTTCTTTATTTAATCAAAAAATTATTGGTTGAGTAGGCATTGGGTCGTGAGCTCAATTTTCGCATGAGCTATCTCCCACCTTTCCCGTCTGTTTCTACTTTCATTCCGCACAACACCTATTAAGCATTTTGGGCATTTTTTTTGGCTTTTCACCAATGGCGGTGATAGGGATGGATCTAGGTGTGAGTTCTACTGTTCTTTCAGTTGACCGCGCGTTTATTCCGACCATAATTTCACTGATTAAAAGTTGCAACTTGTATGCTATTTCGTCGAGCTTAGGCCATAGTTGGAATTGCGACAAATATTTGATATCTTTTGAGGTATATTAAATTAACGATCAATAAGATCCACGAGAAATGTGAATAATAGGTTCGGGAAGAGAACCACTATGAAAGGGTGCCTGGAGAGTGTCGGATGGAAGTTCCATCAAGTCCAAGGAGAGCAGGAGATGAAACTACCAGGACTACTAGGAAACTTTAAGGACTAAGGTAGTATCGTAAATTAAGATGGGAGAGGGTAGTGAACACCGATATTTAGGTATTAATCCTCAATCACGACAAAATTGCGGGGGAGTGGTAATGCTCTGTACAGCGGTTGAGGAGAATATTAAATGCATACTACACTGGGTGCTCCCTTCGAACGGAAGATCGTCGAAAGGACGCTGTCGAGCAAGCCTGGTTAAGTGTTAACCCGAGTGGGAATGGAGCAGTCAGTCGGAAGTTACCCTTACTTTCCCCCCGAAAGTTGCCGAGGAGTTGGCGGAGGGAGCCAATCACGTCGCTAGAACGTTCGTACGCCGCCCCTCTAGGGGAGAGACATACCGGCCGAGCGACTCGGGGTTTACGGCCTCAATTTCATCAAAATCCATTAACGAAGAAGCTTGTAATTTTTTTATAGGGATGATAAAAAGAGTCAGGTGGGTGACCATTAAGGAGTCATCAATAATCAAAGGGTCCCGTTCGTGTAATGTTTAATGGAGGGAATGAAGGGAAGGCCCGCATCATCTTGGAGTGAACATGTGATACGGTGTGAGGTGCCACTCTTCATATTTGTCCTCTTGACCAGCGTTGTGCGGAACAAAAATCCACAGTTAATCGGACATGACCCAACGATCGACTCGGGTGCACGCTGTTTTGTTTTGAAATGCAACCGTTTGTTGATTGCGTTCGTAACGGAATTTACCTTGAGAGTCGGAAATTCAATATTTCCGACAACAGTCGAATGTTCTGATGCAGTTGTAATCCTAGTGTCTCGAATGGTGCGAAACGTTTCATTTGCTCATAGGATCGTTTGTGAACATGAAATTAACTTCGTATATACGTTTTAATCATCCTTTGCAATATCTACATGTACAAGTATATCGTTTGCGTAGAACTCAGTTCCGTGAATCAGCAAATTTAATTTGTTTTCGGATAAATTTTCCATTTTTATTTGAGCCCATCGGGACTCTTTACTTCCATAGAATTCACAAGCGTACCTAATGTTTATTCACCAGTTGTACAGAATATAAAAGTTGATTTTTCCTGTCAGCAATCTTTGGTGGGGGCTTAATGATTATTAAAATGTCTCAATCACAGTAGTGTTTTCTGTCGGTATTAAATTAAGGTTAAATGGGGCATCAAAGATAATGTTCGTAACTGTGGGAACCATATTGTCGCGGGTGATAATTTCTCTTGCACGGAGTCGGCTCGCTTACTGACCTTAGGTCTAGTATGGATATTGTTTTGTATGTTTACTGTCATTTTAAACTATTTCAAGTGGCTGCAACCGTCGGAAATATTTATAAAACATGAACAATTAAAATTATTCATTTCAGTGTTCCAATTACCTCTTGATAATTTTGACATTATGACAACTCCCTGAGGAATCTACTGGCGTGGAAAATTTTAAAAAGTTTTAAGTTAAAATCGATGGATGCAAAAGGTCAAAGTGCGCTCTTTTGATTCGTTACTTCAATATATTTCTAACATATGAGTAAGTTCACAGGCCATAGGTAGGTTTGTGATGGACTCAGAAAAATGCAACCTCTATTTATGATTTTCTTAGGGGGTAAGCTTCGTAGTGGTTCGAAGTCCCGCCCAATATTACGCTAAGTATACTAGCAGCCTGCTTTGAAGTAAGTACACGAGAGAGTGTTAAAGTACAGTGTTGAGAGTACAAGAGAGTGTTAAATCCCTATTCCCCTTTTCCCTTGCTTTTTAGCATCGTTCCTTAATCACGGCATTCTATACCCCATTCCGTGTTGATAGATACTCATCCTCTTTTTGCTGCCTTCTTCAAATATCTGTCATCAACCTTCTCTCCCTTATCATACTCACCACTGCTTTCTTGTCTTCCTTTTGGTCGATTTGATTTTATTAGATATTTTAAATGATTTTTAAACGGGCAAACTGTGGAACACTACACTGTTTTCTTCATAGAGAAGTGTCGCAGTGGCGTTGTGCGTGAAGTGACAAGCGTTGCACGAACTTTTTCTAGAATGAACTGCGAACAAACATTGTAAAGTTTAGCTTCAATGTAAACAGCGAGGGGTTACTGCAGTGGGGAGGTGTATCAAGTATGATGGTATACTGTAATTGTGAGATTTATCGTTATGGATTCTTTGCGAGTGTCACATGGCCGCTGGAAGAAATAAACTCGCAGTACTTTATTTTTTGTCATTTAGTGCATAGTGTTTTTCATTTATCGAAGTGTCCAATGGAGTCGGAGGGATAGGTCTCTTCCACAGATCAGGGGGGCCGCCGTACGGATACTCAGTGAACATTTTCGAATGGAGCGGACAACTAAGGGTCATTTACTGTGCCTGTCGCCACGAGTGATTTTTAGGACTCTTGATCCCTTCTTCCATCGCAAATCCTCCCTCCTCCCCTCATAAAACGTGAGTGGATGAAAAGGCGATTCGGGAGGAATGGGCGATAACATGACATTTCCGCCGTAGAAGGGGAATCTTTGAAAGCGGTGACGTTAGATGGATACCTTCGAGGCGGGAATTTGTGATATCCACCCTCCTTGAAAATTACAATGATATCTAGACTGAGTGTGAGTACTTATTTTGTTCGTTTGTTGCGAGTTTCGAGGAGGGCGCGCTCTTGAATTGTGTGTAAATGTACCAAGTGCGTTACATCCTGCGTGAAAGTGTTCCTCAAATGGTGCTTTGCCGGGGACGCATTTAACACCTACCCGTATTGCTTGCTCGTGGAAAGAGAGGAATATATCGCAGTTGAGAAAGAGATAAACATGACCGTTGCAGGCGCACATTCCGCCACATTTAGCTTAGTCAAGTAATGAGGAAAGCGGCCGGCTGCGCAGGAAAGGTCGGTAGGAGAGAAATTCGGTGTCGGTATTTGCCGACTTAGGGTTTCTGGGTGCTCCGGTGGCTGAGGTCATTTCGTCCCGTTCCTCGGCACAATTCCATAAAAGCGTCGCTTTTACGATGTGACATCTCAGTCCGAGATGGACACTAAAAATCGAGCCCTGCGTGTTAGCTGGTTGTCATGTTAGCGCAGCGGACTCTGGGAAAGTTGCGCCTGGGAAAGTACGGTAATATTAGAGCGATTTCTTGCTGGCCCCGAGTATTGTCTTCGCCCCTCCGACAAGATAGGTAAATCACTCACGTGCAGGCCAAAGTACAATTCCGTAATTAAAGGAGATGTTAGCGCATTCAAAGAAAATGCGTGTAATGCCATGGAAGTAGCTTGAGTGGAATCACGCGCTGACGTGGGGTCATATGAGGAGAGAGACTCTCGTTGGAGAGACAATTTCGCGGTGAAAAAAATCATTCGGATAGAACGGGATTCGAACCGGGATTTCTCGTGCGAGGGTTCCGGATTCGATTGTCGATCTAGGGGAATGATAATTATTTCAGTTTTTTGGTGAAAACTTCTCGCATTTGAAATGCCATTACTTTGATACTGTCAATCTTCCGCTAGTTAAGCTCTGCACTATTACTATTTGTGTCATAATAGCTAAGGTCTTACCGAGGTTTAGCGCACTCTTGAGTAACGATATATGACGGAGTATTATAATCCGATTGATGGGATTCTAAATACCTTTGATAAGTGAAAGGTTAGTGAACTACTTAAATGGTCTAAGTCATTCATCTCCTAATTTTTCCTTCCGTGAATATACTCTCGTCCATACGGTTTATGGATGACCTGTGAAAAATAATTTTTCCTGTGAGTGGGTTCTGGTTTAAGAGTCTAGGTGATGCTCCTGAACGCCCTGCTAAATTCAACCCAGTAGATTTCTCTGGTACACATGAAATATAAAATATAGAAACTACTCTCGAAAGGGAATCTATAATACTATTTCAGACATATCATATTAGAGCATTTCGATAGGAATCAAATTATGTAGATAAAATATTTACCTGTGCTAATAGACCTACTGATCGACTTCGATGACATAGTTTTACCAGAAAGTTTCCTAAGGCACCGCTTGTCAGAAGCCATTAGATGTTTATGGGCGTGATAAGTAACATGTCCTCTTTAGCTATCCTGAGTTTTGGACTGAATTAAGTTACTCATTATGCATGGAATAATTGTTAAGTGTACTCTTTTTTTCATTGGAGAGAAATCTTTCGATTTTGAATCGCAGTTGTTTATATAAAAAATCCGTAATTTTAAATCTCTCCATCGCGTTCTCTTCCTCACAGATTACTCCAGCGTTCTCCCTTCTCCCATTGCCGCCACTGATTACATTGCTCCGTCCGTATTATGTGGCCCCTTTGATGCCTTCACCTGAAAGGACTCCCGAAGCCGGTTTTCCTTCCTCCCTTTCCCATTCCCACCTTTCCAATTGTTCCACTCTCGGCGCAATCACCCATACCACCCCCGTTTAAAACGTTTCTCAAGAGCCAGATTTCGGTCTCGGTTTGGTCGAGCGAATCTCCCACGGCACCCAAGTGACCCTAGAAAGACATTTTTCGAGTGCCACCGGTTTCCGTCTGGGATTTCTCAATTTTCGCGCCGGCGCGAAAGAGGGTGTGGGCAGCCGGGAGGTGGGAGGGGGGGAGATAGAGGCTCGGAGGGATTGGTGGAGTGTGGGTAGGCGAGAGAATTGAAGAGGCTGCTGCTGCACGTGGAGGGGCTCCGGTCGAGAGACTTACCTCCGGCTCACGAGAGCAGGGTCGAGAGGGCTCGGGGCGATTTGCTGATCTCGGCTGCCGGTGGGGGAGAAAAAAGAGAGGCGAGGGAGATTCGGAATGGAAAGACCCGTTTCATTGGCAGTATTTTTATTGAGTACTTACCCCTGTCTAGAATTTTCCACCTTCAGCGCTATTATATCGCTCACTGTCGAAATCACTTCGTAGAGTCAGCGCCTCGTTTGAATTAGGGTACAGCACGTAATGCTTTTTCTTTGAAATTCACAATTTCACCTACGGTTTCCATTTCGAAAGTTTAAATTTCTCGAAATTACTCTGTAGCTTTTTTGTGGTAGATATTTTCTCTAGCAATTTTATTTTCCTCGTTGTTTTTATGGGATATGCTATATCTTGAGCCGTATTTATAGATATGCATGTCACGTTAATTAAACCATTAAATACGTTCCTTTTGAATTGAGTGCGGCTCAAAAAAATATTTCTTATGAAGGGAATGCAGGAAAGTTTCTCATTTTTTATAATTATTTTCCATGACGCTCTCCCCTTGGGTACGTAACTTAAATATGTTCATTCATGCATTGCTTTACACGGTTTATTTATTGTCTGAAACATTTTCTCCTCGCCACATTCACCCGTAGCGATCTTATTCTACACCCATTTTCCTCTAACTACATTATTCTTCTCTCCTATACATTTCTGTTAGGTGTATACCTGTATGTGAAATTACATGGGTATTTATGTACAATACGTGTATATTTTGTATCACTTAGCTATTTACTTCCGTATATACCATTGTAATGGTTATCATTCCATCTTTATCGTATTTTACTACAATAAGAATTACATATTATTATGAACTTCACACCGTTTCCTGTCGGGATAGGCTCTTCTCCGCTCCATTCCGCTCTATCCTAGCATGCATCTCTCGCTGTACGTAATCACAAATCTTTCTCGCTGAAAGATTACTCATCAGGGAAAGGGCTCATGATGTTGCCAAACGGAAGATTTATTCATTTCTTTGGGGCTCCGGGCTTTATACTATCCCACCTAGACTCTCTCGCGGAGAAATATTATCAGTTACCATGGAGAAGGTTATGATTAAGCCACGTACCATATGCCAATTGCATGCTCAGGATGCTCGCGGCAGACAGATAAAAATCATCGTCCATATTCAGAAAGCCTGTCAGCAACCTTTTCATGTGTAAAGAAGTGGAAAAGTCTCCTAAAATATTCTTTCCAGCGATGTTGTCATCCTAACGAAATACTGGAACATATTGTGAAATACTGGAAAATATTGGAAGTCAGGCATATCATTGGGAGATATACAAAATTAAGCTCTAAATACATAGGGTAGTTGCTTTGGTTTGCTGTAAAACTTTTTTTGCCCAAAAAATGTTTTGGTGGGGGAATGGTTGTCTCTCGTTGCCAGCCATCTTCCCTTCAGGTGACCTCTGTGGATTTTGCAGTAAAATAGCGATAAGCTGCAGAAATCTGATATCGCCGCCGCTGTAGCCCATTAATGCCGAACGTGCCGTCCTTTTATGAAGAAATTTCGCTGCTTTGTTAATTTAAATATCCTTTTAGTCGCCAATTTCAATGTCAATTTCGTTTTAGGGATAAAAATGAATTTAAACGCTAATGACTTTCAACGGGATTATTTTTTTCTCGGAAACATAATACGAAGTGGATGCATGCAGCTCAATGATTACATTTTTTGGGGTAATTCATAATTAAAGATAGTTGCAGGTATTTGAAATATATTGGGTTTATTTTCCCTCAAGATCCCGAACCTTGAACCAGCTGTGTGAATATCTTCCGACAATGATACTTTTTCCTCATTGATATACACCGTGTGTCTTAACAGTTTCAATTATCCTCTCATACACCGTCATGAATACCAATTATCTCTCCATGCGAAATACCGATTTTCGGGTCGCGGTGCCGCCGCTGAAATTTGAGTCTCGCTTTGCGTTTTGTCGCCGCGATTTTGATTTTATTATTATGCGGCCACGGAGTATTACATAACGACAACCGCAGCGTATTCGCCGCAAGCATGCGATACGCTCGTACTTATATAATGTCACTGCATTAATTAAGGCGATAGGTATTGCATCTCTTTAAACGCACGGGTATAATTCACCTTAAGTACCTTTCGAGGTAATGAGAGGAAATATTAATCGGGTTTCGTGGAGTCCGGCGCCGCCAATGGTTGGTCGGTTTCCCACGGCAAAAAGTGTTAGTGACGAGATGGCTGTCGCCATTCGCGTTCGGTCTGCAAACATCCGCAGTGGTCTTTATCTGGTCGATTGGGCGGGCCGCCCCTTCCTCCTCGGCGTTATCTCGGAGGTGACGCGTAAAAGAGAAAGGCGGCGACGATATTCAGGGCCGGGTCCGAGCTAGGCTTCCCAAGTGGAGGACATGGACACATCCTCCCTGCGGTTGGCGTATTGTGATCGTCGGATCCCACTTTGGTTTCGCCATCTCGCTAGACGGTTGACTACGCAATGGTAGGGCCGCCTCCACCGAGGTTTAATGAAAAGCCCTAAAAGTTGCGTTGAATTGAAAAAAACAGTGTACTCGTAGAATTCACGGGAGCTTTAACGCTTTGGTACTATTTATCTCGTAGGTAACATATTCAGTTGCATGGAGTTGCAATTTCTTCTACTCTATAAGTATTCTTGAAATTCTTTTTACGCAAGTCATGAAATGTGAAATCACAAAGTTGGGCCTGGAAAGATTGAACTAAAAGACGTACTCGATCGCACGAAGAACTAGAGAAGTTTTATTTTGGTGCGATAAGACCGTTCTGGTGTTGAGAGTGGTTTAAGTTCTTTGAATTTTTTCTCACATGGAAAACATTTGGCGGTGACATTTTCGACCAATAAATGATGAGTGTATCTGCGAAAAAATATTTATATGCTTGCTTTCTATCTAATCAAAATTCGCAGTGTCAAGAAGTCATCCTAATATATATAGGATGAGAAACTATCGAGCTACAAACTTTTGGTGACGGATTAAACTCCATAAATATCAATCGAGCGAGTTGAATTCGGACAGTCGGGGATTAGTCTTGAGCCAAGGCGTCCACAGGTCCGTGCGTTAACGGTTTCGGCAGTGATGGCGAAATGATGGAATTGACTGCCAAAATGAACGCAAGGGGAGACGGTAACGTAATTTAATTTCAAGGATGGAGCAGAGTTAGGCCAAATATTTTGTCCATAATGTGGTCCTAAATAATTTTCTTATCCTTCTACATCACTCTCGGTATTTGGTTCTCACGAGAAATAGGTATTCCTCCTTTTATGGCTATCTTATTTTTTCCTACATGGTATCCCGCAAGCCACCGCGGTGATTACAAACCAGACTACTTTAGTAAGATTCAAGCGTAATCATCAAATCAGTATGTCATAGCATTTCTAAGTTTCTGGGCCCCGCAGCTCCACCCAAGCTATGTGATTTTTCGGGTACCAGATCTTCTTGGAAACCAGAACTAGCGCAGGGAAAGGAACTGGCTCCCCTACCCTGATATGTGAATTAATTTCACACGCCGTCGGGCTTAGTAGTGGGTGAACTCTACCATTACCTACCAAACCGACCTTAGGGTTGATTGCTGGGTTTGTGGTTTATATATACATGTGTGTGGATAGAAATATATATATGTATGTATGTATGTGTGTGTGTGTATATATATATATATATATATATATATATATATATATATATATATATATATATATATATAGTATTATTATTATTAGGTAATCTACCGGTTAAGGTAGATTTTTGGATGGACACAGCTACTAAATTAATATTTTGTGACTCTTAACAAAGCACAAAACAGCATCCTACCCTGCATCAGGTCCCTCTTCATCTCTGAGTACTTCCTTCCTCCCTTCATCCCGTCCAACATCCCTATCCTGTTCCTGCCCTTTCCTCGTTTGCTTAACATTCTTCCCTGCATTACTGTCTTCAACATCCCACTGTCGATCAACCATTTTTCCTGCCTCCATAGGATTTCTCCCAACAAATCCCTATCTTCGCCCACCATACCAAGTACTTCCTCATTCATTTTCTTCTCGGTCCATTTCGCCTTCTCCATTCTTCTCCACACCCACATTTCAAAAGCCTCCAATCTACGTCAATCCTCCTGCATCAATGACCACGTTTCCGCGCCGTACATAGCTACGCTCCATATCAAAGTTTTTACGAGTCTTTTTTAATATCCTTACTCAACGTCCCTGTCATCAACTTACTCCTCCTTGTGAAAGTCTCTTTGCCCTGCGCAATTCTTCTCCTTACGTCCCCACAACTTTGACCGTGTTGGTCCAAAACACTTCCGAGATACGTAAACTGTTCCACCTGCTCTAGTTTTTTACCTCTTATTTTAATGTTTAGCTATGCCTTTTTCTTTTTAGAAAATCGCATAACCTTTGTTTTATTAATATTGATTCTTATCCCATACCTGTCGCACTGAATTTCCAATTCATTCAGCAATGCTTGCAACCCCTTGGCTGACTGACAAACTAAAGCTTGGCCATCCGCGAACCTAACTGATTTTACGAATTCCCCGCCCACTTTCATTCCTACCTCCAGTTCTTTCCATGTCTCTTTAATCAATTCCTGTGCATACAAGTTGAACGGCTACGATGATAATGGGCAACCCTGACTTACACCTCTTCTTAACACTGCCCATCCGGATTCCCCGTTCCCCACTCGCACCTCAGCAGTCTGGGACATGTACAGGTTATATCTATATATATAAACCATAAACACAGTAATCAACCCGAAGGTCGGTTTAGTAGGTGATGGTAGACTTCACCCAGTACTAAGCCGTACACGGCATGTGAAATTCACACATCAGGGTAGGGGGGCCAGTTCCTTTCCCTGTGCCGGTTATGGTTTACCAGGAAGATCTGGTACCCGAAAAATCACATAGCATCTATATATATATATATATATATATATATATGTAATGTGTAAAATTTAGCACTAGTGGACACAAACAGAAACACAGAAACACAAATAAGACACTCCTGAAGTTTATAATTTTCGGTGGTCGATATACCTCAAGGAATAGAGGTATAGAACTCTCCTCTTTCTATATCTCTCTTTCTTGAGGAAGGTGACTGCGACCACCGAAAATTCGAAACTCAATGAGTCTCTTTTGTGGGTGTTTCTGTGTTTTTGTCTGTGTCCACTATTGCTAAATTTTATACTCATTATTCACTTCCGTGAGACTTTCAAAAAGTGTTTATATATAGTATATATATATATATATATATATATATATATTAACACTTTTTGAAAGTCTCACGGAAGTGAATAATGATGTATATATATATATATATATATATATATATATATATATATATATATATATATATATATATATATATATATATATTTATTTATAAACAGGGAATTGTAATAGAACTTTTGCCAGCAAATTCAGATGACACCATGTGCGTGCTTAGAGCTTTACTTAATCCGACTTTCGCTTCGTTGCTTTTCAGCCGAGCTATCTTGATCTGGCGTCACGGGTGAAGTCTTCATTTGAAACTTTCGGACACTGAAAATGACAGCGACATCATGCAACTTGACAGACGGTTTCATCCGCTTGGAATTTTGTTTTCGAGAAGCAGCAAAATTTCCTGAATGAGCTTATTGCAGGAGTCGCTTCCTCTAGATACTATTTAATTTTGGGGCCAAATTAATACACATAAGTTCATAGGCGACTTAAATACCGTAGTCATTTGTTTCCGTGGGCGCGCTTTGTCTTCATTCTGCATTCCCATATGCCCTGTGTTAGTATAGGTGAACCAAATATATTAATTAATGATTTGCTGCCTTGGAAGTCAGTTTTGCTGTCGGGTTTTCGTGTAACAAATATGCACCTAGTTTCCATCTTTTCCCAATATATACGGGAATTTTATTAATATTTAATGAAAAGTGTTCTTCCTTTAACCATTAGAACGTTAATTGTTTATTATCATCCCAAAATTTTGAGGATGTAGTTTTTTGTAACCCCCTGAGAAAAAGAGGATTTCGAATTCTGTCTAGTGAATCGTTTTATATCTTTCGATGACGAAGTTGAGAGCGAGCTCAGTTTAAGGAAGTTTATCAGTAATGTTTGTGCAAAGTCTTTAGCATTCCACGCAAAAACCAATTAAATTTTCTTTTAAATTTATCCATGGTAGTAGTAGTTTTGAGGGGAGGCGACCGACAGCTGAGGGCATTTGCGCTATAGGGGATGGACAGGAAAGGATGAAGGGTGGAGAGTAACCCGGCGTCGGCATTAGCCTACTCTTTACGAAAGGCGCCAAGGGGTCCGCAGCTTAGCGTTCCATCCGACGGACGGTGTACTCACTCAAAGTGCCTCAAGTAGGGATCGAGATACCTCTGAAAAATATTCATCACCGCCGGGATTTGAACCCGGGCCCTTTGGGTGGGAAGCCAGTACGTTAGCCCCCGCACCATCTCGATTGCCAAATTCATCCATATAAAGGGCTTTGCTTCCCACGTGAACGTAAACATTACAATGATGTAAAAGTGAAATGTGCTCATTTTATTCTCATATTCCAAAAAAAATATCGAAGCAAAGATTTTGCGTGGTTCCAATAATGAATCGAGATACTGTTTTGTTATCTGTGTCAGTCTCCAACAGTCCATTACCAGTGACAGTTCTCTGAATCCATCTTTCCTGCCTCTTTTACATTTCTCCCAACAATCCCCTCTCTTCCCTCACCGTGTTTAGCACTGCCTCATTTGCTGAATTCTATGGTTTTTGGCTCAACTTAATGGACCTTAATGATGAAAGGTGAATAACAATTACAACTTTGTAAAGTTCCACTGATTTTTATTTTAAAAACTTCGTCATTTGTTTTCCTCTCCGTTCACCTTTCCTTTTTCATTCTTCGCAACACCCACATTTCAAAAGCGTCCAACCTACACCCATTATCCTATTGCAATTCCTTGTTTCCGCGCCGTACAAAGCTACGCCCCTTAGAGTTATATTAGAGCCTTTATTTTAACGAGCCTTTTTTTAACCTCCTTACTCAACGTGTCTGTCATCAATTCTCTCCTGGTGAAAGCCTTTTTGCGTCACGTAAGCCGTCTTCTTATGTCCCTTCTACTTTGACTACTTTGGTCCAGAACACATCGGGTTGGGTAACAATTTCCATCTGCTCAAGTTCATAAACTCCTATATTAATATTTAACTTAGCATTTCTCTTTCACGGAAACCTCATAGCCTTTGTTTTGTTTACATTGATGCTCATCTCATAGCTATCACCCTGACTTTCCTGTTCCCCATCCTCTTATTGATGAACCTGAGTATCACTTGAGCAGCAAGCGAAATCAAACTTACTGTTCTTTAGTCCCAACATATGGCTGCCGTTGCCTTTCAGGTGTTCTTTAGCCTATGTTAAATTAAATAATGTCTCAAATTCATTGTGATCTCTTATCCAGCTATGATAAAAGGACCAAATAGCTGTATAATAGCATACATAAGGAGTTTTTGGACGCATTATGTTAAAGAAGTGTTCTAATTCGGACGAGAGATCGGTCGTTTTAAGTTTCAAGTTGTGTTTGGTATTGAGTAGAGATTAGGAAGGAGGTTGCTAAATGGTTTCAGCCACCATGGCACCCAAACAATTCGCCGATATAAAATAAGTATATCGCGGCAGTGGATAATGGCTATTCAAAGCTCGAATAAGCCTACCATCAACTTCCTCTCGTGTTAAACTTTTACTTCCCCTCTCGGCGTATAAACAAATGGATCCTCGTGTTCCCAAATTTTTTCGTCTCCGCGTAATTTTCGTGATGATATTCTTTGGATAAATACTCTCCTTCCCTTTGGACTGACCATGGGGAACTCTGGTGTTAAACATTCTTTGATGTCTTCATTTGGTAAACATATATGCTATATTGAATCAATTTAACTTCTTAGGCACCTGTTGGATTTTATAGGCGGCAGGTTTAGTGCCTTGAAGTAGTCTCTCGTGAGGTGACGGCGATATTGTTTCAGTTGTTTTGTAAGGAATATTCCCCGTATTTTTCATTTTCAATTATTTACAGGAGAAGCGTGAAAGTATTTTCCGGGAAGTTTGACCAAATAAGCTGTCAGCGTAAGCATCTTCGAGAGCGATGTTATTTTTGATGCTTCAGGAATAGTTTCTTCACTTAACTCCTCAAGACTCTCGCTGCAGCATGAGAGGTCTTTTTCGCGGAAACGCTTCACTTGTCGGAAATCTCAAAAGATGTCGCAGTATCTTAAGTCCACCGAGAAAAATCTAACTAAGCGTACCACCTTCAGCGATATCAGTGGCACGGGAAGGGATGAGGGATGATTTGAAAACAATATCTATACAGATTCAAACACTTCGGAGAAATATTGGGGTTAAGCACGGCATATTTATCGGGAAGATCGGGGAAAAATTGCAAATTTGAAATTATGGCAAAAGTGTGTTCAAGTAAACAGCGAACATTTTTTTCCAACCATTCAGTATTTTCTCGAATGGTACCGTAGAGTATTGAGAATGGAGTTATAAATAATTTTCTTACATAAAATCTAATAGGAGTTATAATTCATTGTCTCTTCCACATAAATTTGGATACGATGGCGAAGGGATGTATTAATGCGTTATATTTCTCTTCCCAAATCTTCCTTTTCATATGCCATGTGACATTTTTCGTAGATCGAAACGTTCGATCAGCCGCTGATCTATTGGAGTTCGCTCTTTTGGAGCAATCGTACTCAACATTCCACTTACGTATATTCATCCAAAATTATCCAAATGGCTGCTCCCGCGACCGCTTGAGTTACATGTTAACAAGTGTACAGTGTACTCAACAACATGCTTAAGATGAACTTTGCACGCGGTGTCTATTCTGTTCATCTTAGTTTGGAACTGTAATTACATAAAACATTTCCTAACTTATTAGGGATTGATCGTAAAATTGCATACGCAAATAGGATGTATCATTCTGTTTGAATATGAACAGGGGTTACTAAAGGGTTTGCTGGAATGAAGTTATCAGGATCTCCCAGTATATATTAATGAGAGCAAAGCTGTTAGGTATACTTTCAGGTGCATGTGTATGTAAGATGTAGTTTGAGTGTTTGCATGTGTGGGGTGTAAATGTTCTTGCATGAATGTATGCCATGTTTTCTTTGTGGATGTATGAATTTGTGGTTCTTGAATGCGGTTTTTTTTCTTTTCTAAATTACGGGTGGTGTCCTAACACCCCGTCCTAACCCCCGACACACGCCCTTGCGGCGGCTTGCGGGGTATTAAGTAAATGTAGATAACATTAGTGCCGTTCTCAGCGAGCAAGCAAATTCAGACGCTATGCCCTGCGATCTCTTCAAATTCTGTAGAAAGTCGACCGTTTAAATACCTTTTTCATGCAAGGATCTGAGGAGTAGTGCTTGGGGTTTTTTAAAGTCATCGTGAAAGACGACGTTAGACTGGTTTGACGGGCTTTCACCTACTATTGATATTTCCATTGGTGACGTAATGACCAAATTCCAGAAGAATGTTGCGTGGATTCTTGCTGTGTCAGGTCAGTGTGCCAGTAGGATATGTAGTTCCAAAAGCACTCTATCTATATCATCTGGCTTGTTGGAAACCTTAATCTGAGTATAGGTTTCCTCAAGACAGGTAATCACTTAGCTGTATCTTTGTTGGCTGAAATAATTGTTCCAAACGGCTTCGTAAGTGACTGATAATTGTCAAACGTCGTGGCGCATGGGTTAATCTGAAACTTGTCGAGGTGACAGAAGCATTAGCCTCTTTGGAGCAGGAGGAATGACCAAAACTTGGATATATTCTCCACTGCGTAATAGAAAGAACTTGACTGATTTCGATGGCAACGTATCATCATCAACAATAGGTCAACAAAGATGTCAACCCTACCATCAATTTTTCTCTTTTGGAGTATTTCTGCTGAATTCGGTGTATGCTGATGATGTCGGCTATTGTGCGTGAGCCTTCCACATTCGTAAAATCGTGCCATCTAATGGCCGCTTAAGGTGCGTGTGATCCCGCCTAAAAGTTGCCAACTCATGCTGTTCGATTCTAAGTATTTTCTAACTCGAGTAAAGCTTACTTTGATGAAATGAAAATAATTGAGGAAATGAGCATGGGTTCACGGAAACATTTGTAAAAGTGTCCCCGCCAGATGGTTCATTAATAAACGCTGATGAAATAGGGGAGATTTACAAGCCGTCGTCGCTTTGGTCTTTCATCGCGGGTAGGATGGGACTGACCCGGGGGCGTTAAATCTTTTCGACGACCACGAGGGTGAGTCAAATGGAAATTCATAATTCTTCACGGGCGGTGACTCGTGGGGCCGAAGGAGAATCCATCAGCGTGGGGCGTGCTTCCCCCGGTCCGGCAATCCGCTGCCGTCAACTGGACAGCGGCGCCGCCCCATGGACCGAGTTGATGAACGACCCTCGCGGTCAGCGGGGACGTAGGATTCGCGGTCACCGCTTGAAGCATTGGTGAGCGCTTCCCTGAAAGGTTTATGGGTCGGAGGGAACGGATCGCCCCCCTCCTCCCTTTCTCCCCCCTCAACTTGATATGGGAGCTCAGCCCTGCGCGCAGTCCTGGGTAGAACGTAACCCTTTTCGGGCGGAGAAAGTTGTTGAATAATGTTGTATTCGCCGGCTTAACTGTGGCGCGTGGCCATTACTGGCCGCTAATGATTTCCACTGGAAGGCTGCCCATTCGCTGACTTTCCCTTTCTCCCTTTCCATTTTAAAAATTCATCGCTCACGTTCTCATTCCCTTTATCCGGTATGGATTGATTTTTGATATTGAAGGGATATTCACCACCGTTAGCGTCAGCAAAAATTCATCTCAAGTTTGGAAATTGTGTGACGGCGATCTCATTTGGAATCGGATCCGCCTACACTGTAAAAATTGCCTTGAAAAATTTTTAAAAACCATTTTTACGTTGTTACCAAGTACGCATATAGGTATTGCATTTAATCGTGAAGGTCTAATGATCGAGCATTTAGCACGTGATCTAAATTTATTCATTCCTCATTTGGGCGGTTGTTGGTTCCAATCCTTTTGCTGACGAACATTTTTTCAACTATCATTTCTTTCTGCCTCATTTGGACTTCACTTTAAAAACTCTTCATAGAATTGAACGGAAATCTTTGGAAAATGGTAGAAAGTAGCATGGTCCCTTGTTCAGGGTGACCGCTCAAAACGTTCAAAACCATGAAGTAGCTGTGAATTGTGTTTGCAAACATTAAATGTGATTATTGTATGTAATTTTTATGGCGCCCACGGAGGAATCACTTTTATTTTTTCCTACGAAGGCATCGCCGAGCAGCCTAACGAATGTTACATGCACCTTGAATATGTTTTAAGTGCAGTCATTATAGCCGTTACGAGTTTCCATCATATTTTGTTAATCGGCGAATGCCAATATCAATATAGGATATCGACGGTATTGGTGTTCATCAATGTTATAGAGCAGCAATCTGTTGTTTGTTTTTAATATTTATCGTTAAATATTTGTCGGTATGTGCATAAGACTTAATTTTACTTTTACAATACAAATGAACGGAATATTTTATCTAAATCATAATTATTTTTAATCAAATTAATTCAATGCTATTTTGAACAATTTCATTCAATGCAAGTAATTATTTTGCGACATAACTGTAGATGTAATTATTAATGCAATTAATTGCGTTTGTTACGAATTTCTCTCGACCAATTAAATGTTTAATTTAATTAAATTGATATATAAAATTAAATTAGACTTCATTTGTGTATAAAACTAGTGGTTAAGAGTTTCTTCTAACAATTCATTGTTGTATTTGACGTATAAATTGACGAGAACGACGTTTCAACGAGCGACTTGAAGACCGAGGTCGGAATACTAAACAAAAATTCTTCCGCTGTCACGAATCGAAAATGGGTTCTTTGACGCGGGAGGTCATTAATTCCGACACCATCATTTACGGGTAATCTAAATTCGCTAATGCGTAAATGAATACAATACATGGTTTTCGTTTTTACGTTTTTTTTAGCGTCAAAATACGTTTATGTATATGTATTACTTCACCCTTTCAGGCTTCACTTCGTGTAATTGATTGATATCCGTATTAAAAGAGTTTGTATAGTTGCAAGCTCTTTTAATATTAAAATACGTTATTGAACGTAATAGGTAATCACGATATCATTCAACTATAATTGAGTGCGAAATTCAGCTTCAAAATGATCGGGACATTAATTTATAGGACGTCTCTCGTCAGAATACATTCGTACTGAAAGTGAGATGACAATGAGTAACCCAATTTTCAACGGATATTTGTTTGTCTAGTGCGACTCGCGCTAACCCCGAGGTCACGGATGTACCTGAGGGGGAACTACAGAAGGAGCATTTATTTGATAATTTAACGAAATAGTGAGGACATCAACTGAGTTCGTGAACCCTGCCGCGAAGGACGTTTTTTACATTCCACCCCACAACCTGGCATGGGAGTAGGAATGCACGTTTTTCATCTTCCAAGATTGTAAAGACTTGAAAGAATCAAACTAATAATAATGGAGTAATAGTGACGATAAAATAATGCGAGCCATAGTGATGGAATTGGAGAGATAAAATGTCGGACGGATAGGTTCGGGGGTTTATTCTTCCCACTAAATTCATAAATATGTCATCGGTGGTTTTAGAACTGCGAGAAGCCGAGAAGCAATGGCTTCGGAAAAAAGAAACAAATAGAAAAGGAAAATCTGAGAAATTTTATGGTTTGTTTTAATCAATTTCACTGTCACGTCTTGTTGGTAACTGGATGAGATACTTGACCTACCTAATGCGTTATGGGTCAATACTTTTACTCTTGTGATTGGAGTGGAAAAGGGAGTAAATTTCCTGATAACGAAGAGAGACTTTTGACTTCGCCCTACCCCGAAAGTGAACCTCAATACATACACGCACACAATGCATACACACAAACGTACATATATACATATGCAAACATGCACACAACATAACTTGTTTTATTTTTAATTAGTCCCTACTACCTAAGTTTTATGGGTTGTTATTTACTCTCTAAAAAAGACTATTCGGTGACTGATATTATTTTTTGTAGCTAAGGAAGGTGGCACTCAAAATACGAGTAGTTCGGGAGTTTCCGTAGATTTTGCATAAAAGTCATGACCAACACCATAGAAACCCTAAATAGGATAGTTAATGGAGTTATAGTCATTTTTAAACTCCACAAACAGTAGTCTTGAATTTAATTGTTCATTATTTCCGGACCCATTAAATTGCACTTCAGTTTAGGATTGGCATCAATCAAAAATCAAGATTTAACGCCGTGTTGAGAGAGCGACGGGCACCAGATTGCCTGCCGGGTCATTTTCATGTAATTAATATTTATTTGCACTTTGTGTCGATTAAATTTCACATTTACGAGCGGTGAAGGGGCAGTATTTCTATCAAATCCCACCCAACCTGCAGCTCAGCAGAGCCCTTTATTGATATTACCAGAAAAGTGCTTAAATTGATGGGAGCAGTCCTTCGTTTAAATCCTTAACGAGGCCAATAAATGGGCGTTCGCATCATACCGAACCACAAGCTCTCTAGAGCAGTCACTGGAAAAATTCTACGGTATTGAAGATGATCACTCGGGCATTACTGATTTAACTGAAATTACGAAGATGAAACTGCGTCATGCTCTGCCGTAAAGGTGAGCGATCTAGTTCGCGTTGTAGCCTCAGGTGATGCGATAGAAGTCAAGATCACCTTAACCTGCAAATTCAAATGTATAGGTTAATTTGTTTAATTTAATTGTTAATCGAAATGGATGGCAAATTTAAGTTCGTTACTTGTGATGATCAGCGACCGAATTGTTATTGGAGAAAGGTCTAGAAGTTATTCAACCATTTGAATGCGGCGTGCAACTCAACCCGTTACTCCAACGGGATATTGAAGTAAAGCTTTGTTGGTTAATATACCTATTACGTTCTCACGATGAAGCTGAAGCTCAATCCACCCATAAACTAAGTCCATCTGGGTATTATTTTCCTTCGAGCGCTCCATTATTTCTTTTAATTTTTTATTTTTCGCTGCTCTTCCTCTGTTCTTTTACTTTGTTTGCTTTCTGTTCTTGAAGGAAGTAGAATTCAAACTTTTTCCGCTCCGAAGTTGCGTTCGGAGAGAAGGTACGAGTATCCTTGTTTTTTTAAATACCTGTGTCTGTTGAACAAAAGGAGATACGACCAAGTTTGTTCCATGAAATATTTTCTCTTCAATTTAAGCTCACAAAGATACTACAGGGATTTTGCGGTGTTGTTAAGAAACGCCCTTAACAAGAGAGATAGGTAATTTTAATCAGTGCATTTGTTGAGAGCAATTTTCTGCCTATCGAAGTCTACATGTGTGAGAATGTGATGCAAATCCAAAAAATATATAAATCAAAATTCGTTGTAGGTGAGTTTATTTATCTCTCAAAAATATTCCCAACGGTGCAATAATAACGTACACTCACAGCTCTTCTACACTGTTAAGCGACAGGGTGTGATGAGTTTCGTTCACCGGTGCCATGCGCACATCAGCGGCGTCTTCGGCTCGAACTTGATGTGTAATTTTTAACGGTTTGATCCTTGTGGACTGTGTAAATGTGGCCAACATTTTAGCGGCGTTCATCTCGGAGGGCCACACCGAAAACGTTATCATCGCAAACGAATCCCGTCAAAAAAAATCCGAGATAAGATACTGATGAGCGGGGAAGTGGTAGGCGCTGCCGACTGGAAAGGCGTTCACCGCCAACCGATGCCGGCGAGGAAGGCGAGGGAGTGGAAATCGTGAGATCCTCGCGCTTCCTGTGATGCCCCACCCACTTCAATACTCCTCATCCGTGATAGCCGACCTCCTAGAAGCCTCTGCGTGTCCCGCGATGCTAATTTCGGGTCGCGTTAATGGGTTGTGGAGGGGGTTGGGGGAGAAGAGGAGGTGGCAAATGGCTATTGAGCGCAGCTGATGGACTGCAGTTGCGTCCAGTCCACGTCATTTATCCTCCCCTCGTCCCCTTCACCAAAAATAGGATCGTTTCTTTCCGTGACCCAGAGAGATTTATTCGTCCACGTTGAGGGCTTGGATACCTCCCAGTTTTAGAATTTCATATTCTCTGCTTTTCCTCCTTGATCGGGCCCCTCCCTCCCTTATGTGGGTGCGAGTCATTGGTTTTCGCGTCGGCGTAAAAATTATGGGTGCTCAGCTCTTGAGGCGTGATATTTTCTTTCGTGCTGTGGGGGGAGGGTGAATAATTCTTTCAGAATTGAATGTGCCTCTGCGAGCGTGCTTTTTCGCGAAAAAATTGCAACTCCGTAACATACCAGGAGTCATAATAGTCTTTCGGATTCAGGTGTACCCATCAATTAGACCTTTGCGCTATTTACATTTTTTCAAAAGTTTTCCAAAAATGGTCAAAGATTGGTATATTACATTGGATCAAAAACATGAAATGACAGCAATGGACAATCACCGACACCCAAGCCCTATATCGAGGGAACAACTCCCTAGACGTGGTATTCTTAATGCGCCTCGCCCAACGGGTATCATGTCGTGACTCAATATTTCAGTGGTCGGACGCAAGAAAATAATATACCGGATTCTTTTGTCAAAGAAGATTGATTACTGCGTTTTTCTCTCATGAATTTATCTCCATAGAACCACATGGCAGCACGTCGAGTTTGAATGTCTCAAGGCGTATGGCGTGCCCCAAACTGTTTCAAAGTTTGTTCGATACCCAGAAACTTTTCGTGACTGGATTTGGATCGACCGGTGCAAGGGCCGTCCATCCGGGTGGCGAGATTGGTCATTTCAGCTATTTTAGGGTGAGGCCCTGTATTTATAACGGCTCTTGAGAATTAAATCGAAGATTCTGACTCCATTGCAAACTTCAATCCTGTGGGATCGACGCGAAATTAATTACCAAATGCGCCTTAATCTTAGTGCCCGGCATCTCTATATTGCCGGGGCGAGGTTGACCGTTTCGTAAAAACTTGAGAGAATGCTGAATATCGTTTTGATTCAGCCTCTGCGCCACAGGTTGTCAGCCCATGTCCCACTGGGACACACGAGTAACTACAATGAAGGTTAAGTTTCCCGTATTTTAATTTTAGAAGTTTTTTTTTTGGCTTATAAATGATAACGGGAAATTATTGTGGCACATTGCGACTTAATAATTTTTTACGTATCGATCACTTGGGACGCGGGAGTAATCCCAGCGGTGTGGGGGTACCAGCGAAATAAAGATCGTTTAGGCGAGAGCCAGGTCGAGTACGTCGGATTGGCGTTCACTGTCAGGCAGCGTCCCAAGTGACCTTCTTGATTGTTTTATCTTACCCTTAATCAATCTTTCATGTGGCATTAGTTCGCACAAACTATTTATACTTACCACCCTGAGAATATTCAGGGGGAAATTTTCCGGTGGCTTTGGTCAAATTGTTATTTTATGGTGATTCTCCTTTGGGAAATCACCTTTTCAAGTTCCTGGACTCTTTGAAATTCCTCCTGCTCGTATTTTTTATTTGAGTTTCTTGCGGAAGAGTTTCCTATCTCCCTTATTTGCAATGGTGACTAATAATCTTGAGCTTGATAAAAAAGGTTATGCTCGTATATTTGGAGTATTCATGGGAAATTTTGCAAAATTAGAAGCAATATACTTCGAAGATATGATCCGTAATGCTCGCAATGATTCATAATGCCATTACCGAGTGGGTGAGGAATATTTAGCTTGAAAACCCGTGGTAAATACGATTTATAAAAAAGTACATTTAAGATGTGAACACAACCACCCTTACCACCCCGAATGACCGTATTAATGCTGGAAAGGAACTCATAATGTGTTCTTCCTATGATCCTTCCATTTTATGGCTCTGCAGACAATAATTAATAATTATAAGATACGTATCATAAACTTCCATAAATGTTACCGCTAATTTTATACTTACGTTCATATTACGGCTAATATCATTACAACTTCAAGTCAACAACGTACTGGCGTATATTTCACGTGAGAATAAGAATGCAATGTTTCATGAAAAAAATCATGAGTTATTTTCTACTGTAAAATATCATCAACCCAGTGCTTTAGATTTGTATTCGCATGATACAAAGGAGGGAACTCTAGAAGCAATTTTGAAGGGTCCTAATACAGCTTTTAAAATTTTAAAAATCTGGCCGACGCCCTTCTTTGGTGATTCCTCCTATCGCAGCGATGGCACTTCCTTCCGTAATGGAATCCCCTGTGCCGCTTTAAAAATCAGGTTTTCGTAGGTTTAATGGAATTGTGTGTTAATATCCGAGGAACTTTTCCGTGCATTATTTAGTCATTCATATGCGTGTACTTTTAAAATATAGCCTGAAGGTCAGACCGCGTAAGATCCGTTTCGCTGAAATACCACATTAATGGTATTTAAACTTTGGCTGTAGTATAAAACCTTTTGGGGGAGCGCGGGTCTTCGGCCATTCAGTAATCAGCTTTCACCCGGACTTAAAGCTTCTTTTAATTAAAGCGCTGAAATTGGTCGTTGGTGGGATTGGAACTAAGTTTTGTGTGATGGATGTCGTGGTTGGCAAGATAACTTTTCTGTAAAATAATTTGATGCTGTCGAGGAAGTTGAACCAGCCGGCAAATCGCTGGCAGCTATTTTCGAGCAAATACTTGGGCTTCTTAACAGTAAATATTGAGCTATGGGCTGTCAAGTGTGCCGGAAAATGGGATATCGTATAGCAAATATTCGTATGGAAACTGTTTCCTTTAATATTGTGCGATGCTTTAGCCCAGGTCTCCTCGGGCACGCCAAGCTCATTTGCACTTTCTGTGTGTGGTCACCTTTTGACCAAATGACCGAACGCTGGGGATTTCTTTTATTCAATATAGCAGTAGGATACACCTAATTTCTGTTCACTTTATTTCTACTGTCTGAGCACTTTTTTCTTTACGTTGTGTCTGCAACTAGGAGGAGTACTGAGGAGTCAATGAAGAAAGCATTTGAAGTCTTCGAACCCATGACCTGAAAAATAGTCGGTGAACTCATTTCCCATCTCACTGCGGCTGGGAAACTACCATGCAGCTTGAAATATCCCCGGTCTGCGGAGGAGTCACGAAATAGTTCACCTCACGGAAAATGCTCCTACCGTACCCACAATTAAAGCGGTTCCCAAATAACAATTGCTCCCCTCGATAGCGTTAAGAGGAAAGTTATCCCGGTGGACAAAGCGTTCGGCTTTCTCTCAAGGTCTTATCCAGGTTTAAACCCGGGCACGACCCCTGAGAGCTCTCATCTTCACTAAAGCTCTGTGATTTTTCGGGCACCAGATCTTCCAGCGAAAGAACTGGTGGCGTAGGGTTCTTTACCCTGATGCATACATTTTATATGCTGTAGGGCTTAGCAAGTGGTTAGCTATGCCATCACCGATGATACCAACCTTTGGGCCGATTGCCGCGATGGGATTCAGCTTAAGATCAATCCAACGACGTCTCCTTCATGCCATCGAGTTTCTCCACCCAGCATATGCAGACTTTGAGGATTAATCATTTCACATGAATAGGAATCGACGTCTCCGAGGAGTATTTTAGTGCGATCTCGTGGTGAATGTGAGCTTAACCTATGGGGCGAGGTTGCTTCATTAGACGCACGCTTCGTGTGATCGCGGAAGTCGAGGCCGGAAGCAGGTCGGTTGCCTACTTCCGGAGGTGTGCTCTGCCCCCTCTTCGTCTCTGCTTGATTCAAATGAGCTCACGGCTCGTCATGACCCACATTCATCATCTCTCTCGGTCGCATAGCTCCTACCAATTCTTCCTGACACCACAGCCGAGCATTGGCGTTCCCGGTAAATAACTACTATGTACTACGGCCCGGTTCCCGTCGGGCCGTAGTACATAGTAGTTATTAGGGGAGACGAGCGACTGTTGGCAATGGAAGCGTTGCAGTAATTATTTTATTCGCAGTATCTGCGAATGCGTTCCTCGATTCCTTTGCGTTCTCAAATAGGAAATATGACTGTCCTCGAATTTTCCGGGACAGCTCTACCATTCCCTCCTTTCGATCTCGCTTTCTCTCAGTATGTTTCACCCCTCCCGCCTTCAGAGTGCCCAAGATAGATTTATTTTCCCTCCTGTAAAAAGTATTGCCTCACTTCATCGCGTTTTAATGCGCAATCCCTTCTCATTATATGCCCTTTCCAGTTTTATGCATGTTTTCTCAAACCCACGGGGATCACTCCACCCTCTGTCTTCCCCTATTTTATTCACCATGTCTTTGAGTTTTCAACGTACCCAGTGGTCCGCCACGTGGGCGTTTGGGCCAACATTTCTTTCTATCCGTCTACTACTTTTTTCCATTCTCCTTCCTGATAGCGTCTCTAAATATACTAATGGGATGGAAGCCGGTAGAGACGGGGAGATTGCTTGCACTGATAAATCCGTTGGAAACATACAAATTCCATGAGAGTGTAATACTTAATTTAGTGTACCGAGGGAATAATCTTTTCCGCATAACATTGGCTGACGAATCCGTAGGGAAAATATCAAGGAAACTGACCGTCATGCCCAATGATAGAGGAAGATATGCATAATATATCAAAAGTGATAGGTTTATCCATTTAACTGTTCTATAAGAAAATAGTAACGAATTGCCTTTACAGTCCATAATAAATTCGCTAGTTTCCGTAAGCGTTGGTGGCATAACAGCTCCTGTCACATGCTTCTGTTATAAGTGTCATGATGGTGTACAGACTTAATATAGTATGTCCTGTCTCGTTTTCGCTTAGCACACTTCTCACGTTCCCATGCCGATCCATTGTACGCTCGATACTTCTCATCCGGGCACGTATTACCTTGCAAGATGTTACCATGTTATGCAGATGTGATTTTACCTGTTCTGGACTGCCTACTAATTAACCAGCCATCAATATTAGGTTAATATTCCACCATTGAATCATTTTAACATTTGAATTTGATTTTTGAAAAGATTTCGTTCTCCCGGGTTAAATTGTGGTGAGTGGTGGTGCAGAAAAAACTTCCAAGTTTGAAATTCCAACGCGTCAACCGCTCATTTGGTGCATCTTAGTGAAGTGTTATTTATCAAACAAAAAAGGAAATTAAACAGTATGTATAGGTCGATAATTTGACGTAACATTTCAGATCTCAGGCATAGTTGTTTTGAATGCCCAGCTCCTTGGATATCGCGAGCATAACTTTCTCGGGAGTTAATCTTAGTTTGATTCCAGGAGACGAGTGCACCAAGTCGGGTTTTTATCTCTGTAAATAAACAGTTGAAGTTTATGTGGCCTATCTGCCTGAGGCAGTGGTGACTCCCCCCGTAAAGACACTTGTTTCTCTTATGCTGCTCTACACTTTGAAAGATGGAAAATGGGCTGCACATGAGAAGTTGTTGCACGGTTATTACGATTTTTTTGATATTTTTGA
This sequence comes from Hetaerina americana, assembly GCF_022747635.1. Lineage (NCBI taxonomy): Eukaryota > Metazoa > Arthropoda > Insecta > Odonata > Calopterygidae > Hetaerina > Hetaerina americana. Next base: position 34,757,489 of record NW_027286069.1, read on the forward strand.
GATGATGCATTTAGCACTAATTAGTCATTGTTTAAACATTAGGAAAAATTATTTTTTTGCGCTGAGAAACCACTCATAAACGGTGTTGTTTATACTCCTCACTATGCTATTACTAAGCTCTGCTATGAGATCCACAACTCTCTCCGCACTGTCAATAATTAATTTCTATAATTTTACAACATCCTCTGCCCATTTTTGGTCTCCAATGTGGTGTCATGGATCCTGTAGCGGAAAGTCTGGTTTTATAAACAATTTGAGATCAATTATTACGTAAGATCGTCTCCCACAACTCGTCCGTCTGCATTTTCATCACGCGATGTCTTTGCTGTGCTGGAAAAGGTGAAATTTTAGCGGCAGGGTCAGTTGAGCTCCATTTTACCAGCAGATTTGAGCGAATTTCTCCACAATCTGTAGTTTTTGACCTTTGATCCTATTCTCTTGACCTTGTTTTTCTGTTCTATGGAATCTACAGAGACTAAAAATGAAAGGTAAGAGCCTTTAAAAACTATCTGAGGGTTAAAAGATTTTCCTCAAAGAATTTCTGTGAGTTTTAAGGACGATAGGAAGGAAATATTACGACTTCACTTGACTCAAGAATCTAAAGTATTCTATGAGAAATTTTCTTATGAACCAGTCTGTTTGCTCGAAGCAGAATAAAAACTAATGTCGATCGTTATTGTGGCTTCGAACTTAATTTTAAAAGCCTCTACTAGTCAAGACCAGTCAAACCACCCGGAAGTGTTGTGCACTCAACAAAGCTCAACTGTTGATCCAAGCAAGATTGCAGTGGCTGCTCATGTTTTTGTGTGAAACGATGTAAAAAAATTTCATAAACCTTCATATTTCAATCTGCAATTTAAGATACATTTCAAATGTACTTCAACACATTACTAGTTTACAAATCTTCTCGCTCAGCATTAGTTAGAGCTTTTTGCATACATTTCTTTTAATTATTTTATGTTACTATTATTTATTTCTTAACTAAGTATTTTTGTAGAGATAAATGAACGTTTCATCCGACTTGATCACATCGAAATTAATGTTAGAATTATGCATTGATTCATTAATTATGTTAAACCAGGTAGAGGCCTTTTCATATGTGCCGAAAGTCTAAGGAAGTTGTTTGTTAAAATTTTTTATCTATCATAGTGCTACAAACGTGTATTCGAGGTTCTTGCGAAACGTGTATCTAGCTTTTTTTACCAATTTCTCTGCAATAGCCACTATCTGGTTGAGGAAATCAATCTTTTTTTTTAAACTTGAAGGAGTAGAAACCCCTCGGTATGTCGACGCCGTTCATGCCGTATGCGCCGCCGCTTGATTGGAACAAGGTCGGCCGCCGCCACCGATTACAACGTGACCGGCGTCCTCCTCCTCCCTGCCCTGCCTACCGCTACTAGGCTTTTTAGGGCTACTGACCACGGACCTAGGCCTCTAAAATTAGACAAAATTGTGTTATACAGTCGTTTGTCCGCTGAACACCTGCGGTGGCGCGTCCGATCTTGTTTTTGTTTTGGCCAAGGGTGTTGACCATCCGTTTTGCGGGCCATTTTTCCTCTTTTTCCTGGGAATGGAGCGCATCTTACCCATGGAACATGGGCTATTAATTACCTACTAATGTGTCAGGTGCAATTTGAGCGTCCATTACCAATACGAATTTAAATCTAGTTTGCAGCCTTCAACCATTCGATCTTGCAGTCGCAGTTAATAGCATCAAATTTTTTTCGAAAATAGTTTTTTCCATCATGTGCATAAATGACACATTTTTATGATTAATTCCGAATACTTGGTCGATTATATATTCCGATTTTATTTAGTAACTGGTACTTCTTTGCCGTGCCCTGCGCGAGGCTTAAAAATATAGTTTTGCAGAGTTCATTTTTCGAGACCGTCTTCTGTGCTGTGGTTATAAAGGTGTCGGAAATTGTTTCGTATCTGTAAAATTTGAGCGCTCTGATAAGAACTTTAAGACATGACATATACTGCATCTCATCTTGGACGCAACCGGTTTTTGATGCAATCATGCGACGCATCCACATTTGGGTATTTAATTATGTGATGTTAATTATTTATGTTGAAACATAAGTTTTTGTAAATGTATGAATCAATATTCAACTAGATAATCAAACAGCTGGAGTGAAGTGTCTTATATCTAAATCTTGGCCGTACCTCAATATATTTGTTGCCTCCGGCGTAACTTTATGGAATTTATACAACGTATTGAAATGAAATAAGTAACTTAGTAATTCCACACTCACTCAAGTGTGTGGAATTACAAAGATACTTATTTCATTTCAATATACCTTAATATGCCTATGAAGGCTTGCCTGTACGCGGGCTTTTCTTAAACATTTTATTTGTTTGAGTCATGACCTAATTTTGAAGAAATGCATGCCCTTTTGTCCATAAATAGTTCCTAACGTGGGTTTGGTTTGCATTCAGGCTTCTTGGCGCAATGGGAACACTCGTGACGTATGTGTATGGGCACAATTGCTCGGAAACATGCTAATCTGTGAACAATGGGTGATTGTGTCCGACGCCAATTAGCCTGTAGGGATATGCTTCAATCATCTCCCTCCTCCCTAATTATCTCGCATTTGTCCGTCACTTGTTTCCACGTCCGCAAGAAATTGTTGTCAAAGTAAACAGTACTTAGTCTAATTTGGTCATTGTAGTTGGTTTCAATGTGAGCAAATTTTGGTCACTTGACGTGTTTTGAATTACGTTAATGGCGTTGTATCCTCAAACCGAGCGCTGCTTGTGAAGTAATTTTGCCGCCTTGCGTTGTTGCCATTCACCGAGAATTGGAACTCATTTTCTTGGCTTACTTTCCTTGCCCTCCAGGGGGGGTGAGTATTGCTAATTGTACGTTAATTGTCGCCCCTCGAGCGTCAAAGAAGTAAAAGAGGAATATCCGACACACTGCCGGGGCATTCACCTACTTTTTACTCAGGTGAACGCATCCTATGAAATAGCAAAGCCCGAAATTGTCTCGAGATTCCACCCTATTTTTTAAATTATCTGCGGAGGTTTCTAGGTGGAATTACTCTGGTAGAAAGTCTCTCATCCATGTGGAAGATAAACTTTGACAGTAATTTAAGTTTCAAGTTTGTGTTTATTTAGGTAGTATTTTTCCCGGTGGTACAAGTATTTTGCCAACTTTTTTTTGTTTTGTAGATGTTTGATGAGTTTAATTTTTTAAGTGCACAAACCCTTGAATTTATTATATTTTAAGTCCCTCTATTGTCTAAAAAATATCGAAAATTAATGTTAAAATTAGGGACACAACAAATTCTAGAGAATTTGAAAAAAAGGACCTAAATAACTCAAGAAATATACCTATTAGCTTGTTTTTGTTGGTGCTTTTTGTTAGCATTAACTATTATTATTTTTGGTCGCTCTGGTCAGTGGTACAAATTCACGTTTACCCTTTAATTTGAAATTTGAAAAAAAATGAAAACCAACGATAATAGGAAAATATAGAAAAATGTACAAATTAGGCAAAAAGAAAAAAAATAACCTGGACTGAGAAATGAGCTCGGAAAATGGCATGATAGCGAATCATGTATTCAATATGAAATATGAATTATTGTTGAGAGGAAATAAAAAGAAGCATCAAAATTGTGATCTAGGAAAAATTGCTACTTAAATTGACAGAAAACTGATGGCATTCTTTATTCACAAATGTCATTCATTATTTGGTGCATGGAAGACTTCAAATTGGGAGAAGTTATTATTTTATTGATTGTTAAGCAGAATGCTCCATGTCCATGTTGATTGCTCTCATGATCCTGCCTTTTATGGATAAATACTGACCAAAAAGTAATAGTTTGGGAATGGTACCAATAGTTGTAGTATGATGATTGATGAGCTAAATGTTGATGTGGAATTCATTTAAGAAATCATTAGCCGGTGCAATTAAATGTCCTGGTTATAACCATGCATTTTATTTATCTATATCAATTCGTTCTTCAGTAAGTGCTGCTCACAACACTTTGGGTCAGTAAAAGAGGTGATTGCATTTATAATTCTTCATCGAAGAGCTTTAAAGTATCAAAGTCTATGAATAATCAATGCTTTATAAAATTATGTGATACCGAATGAGTAGAGAGGCATGAGTCAGGTTAAAGGTTTAAATTCGATGTACTACAAATTTTTTTAGTTATTCAATGTTGCAAACCAGAGATTCTCCAACTTGAGACAGAGTACTGCCATTAAAGCAAAAAACCCTAAAGAGTTAAATAATTAATTCATTATTTCTTGTTGCACTAGCTGGTATTTTAGGTTCATCATCATTGTTTTTAAGATTTAAAATTTAAACATTCCCTCTGGAGGAAGTCTGAATCCATTAATTGAAATCTGGTGAAAGCAAAGAAAACCAGGAAAGACAAAGAGAGAAGTGGCGTATAAAAATGAATGTATTGTGACCAATGATTGATAAGGTCTACAGATTACCAGGAGAATACATTGATGATTGAAGCCGAGAAATATCAGGCACTTAGTCAAGAAGTATTGGAGTACTTATTCAGTATACCTTGAATCACAGAAAATTTTTGAAGAGTATGCCAACAGTCGTTATGGGAAGTGCAGATTATTAGACAATGTTTAACTGAAGTAAAATCTCTGAACAAAAGCAGATGAATCAAATATGAATGCACAAATTGAAAAATTTTATGAATTTTATTTATTTATTTATTTTTCAAACATGAAGTAAATGCCATAAAAAATTAATAAAATTGGTCTGTTAGCTTAGACCAAAGGTCTGTTCCATAATGTTATGTCCATTTCCGTAATCCAATTGCTGAGAACAGTTATTAACAATTTTTTTAACAAGTTACCTAGCATATGTTATTCAGAAGTTAAAAGAGAATTTCGGTGACTGATGATGGTTTAAATAATTATGCTATTAAATAAAATTTTCCGAAATGTGCATAAATATGTATTTGTTGTTCCTGCTTTGCTTTTTTCACTTGTATCAGAATATTCTATGCATTGAAATTGCATAGGTAGAGTGGCCCAACCCTATGAAAGTGAAATTTTAGAAGTTTTGGACATCATGGAAAAATTATTGTTGGACTTTTTTGTTTTTGTCTTTCCTTCTATATGAGTAATTTTTAAGGTGCTGAAAAGCCAAGTATTTCATGAGAAGTGTATCCGCTCTAGTTTCTTCAGTCTGCCATCCTATTATTGCTCTGCTGTTCATACTGCAACATGTAGAATGCCGAATCCACCCTGTTAGAAAGGAGATTTATAAAAAAAGCTATGTATTTTAGAATAACCTCTGAGAGTAGATGATTACACTTTACAGCGAGATAAAGAACAAATTTTAGTAGACCTGAGTAATTTTGTATTCCACCGTCAATGAATGATGCTGTCCCCATCTTTGCGAATAAAAAACACCATGAGGTGAGAGCAGTTAATGCATTTGTGAAATCAGGCTTTTTATAGCTTTTAGATTTTGTTATTTTAAGAATTATAGTTTGTTAAAGACTAATGTATTTAGGTAAAACATCTAAAAAGATCAACAATGCTGAGGGATTAGTCTTTCAGGATTTCATGATCATCCGTAGGTTGCTCAAGGCAACTCAGAATTCATGAATAAGTGGCTGTTGGAGTCCATACTTGTGTTGTATTGTGTGTCATTACTTTTTGGAAAAAGGCTAAATTTTTCTGTGATTGGTAGGAAAAAGGGTTGAGTAGGGAGCAGAGCTATCTCAGAACCTTCAGACTTAATGAATTTTTCCATTGAATGCATTTCTTCAAGAGTCAGCAGCCAATATGTTGACCTTATTTCTGGTGGACAATCAGTAGAATTCAGTGGGAAGGATATTTACAATTGCCCTCTGACTCAATTGCTTGTTCTGCAAACTATATTCATGTGTTATTGAGTGTATGGAAATGAAGGTCCTAGGGTAGAAAAAAATGTGTCTAAAGAATTCTAGAAAGCACGAAAAAGAGACTAGATTATTGAAGCTATGTTCTCCTGCCTCATTCATAACATTGCGATGCAAATTAAATCATGGCATCTCGTCAGAACAGTCACCATGGTAATCAATTTGTAGGTTGAAGCTTAAAAGAAACTGCATTGATTGTCAACTTATATCTTATAGTGCTATAAAGTTGATAAGTGTAATTATTTTGAATGGCTAACACTGATCAAAATAATTTCGTTTTTAGGTAAAACTAAGATAGGATAATATGTAATTTTTACTCATAATATTTTCAACTTTGAGTAGAGCAGAAAAACAATTTGAAATGATTGTCATGACTGTTAAAACATGAAATTCTGCTCCTAGTTAAATCAGCAAGAAATGAGATTTTTAAGTGATTTTCCAAAAAATAGGTGGTCATTTTACTGACACCATTCATTAGGGGGGTTGAGGCACTTTATTTAGTATAATATGAGCTAATTTGAATTTGGAATATCTGTTATTAATAGCTATTAAATATTCAAAGTCCAGGGAAATGAGCTGAGTTTTGGTGCTTTATATGTTTTTAGTGTATAAGATTATTTAACTAGTAAATCTTTGGTTCAAATTATGTAGTATCATTTTATATTTTAGTGTAATTCATTAATGAGCATGAAATCAGGGCTACATAATAGGGGTAGTACCAGATTAGGATACTTATTTATTCAGATGCATATACAGGGTTCGGCATCATAGCTTCCTTTTTTCAAAACACAAGGAAACCCATTTTATGAAACAGAATTTCTAATCTTGTTTTTTATGTTTGTACTTATTTAAAGTTTTGCTTTGCGCAGTTTTGAAAATCAAATCAGGTAGATGATTGTCCATACACTGAATAAGCTGATTTCTGGTGTTTGTCATGACTCTTACTAGCATAGCAGGAGGTATGTTGGCAATTTCATGTATACCGGTCTGAAAGCCATCATTGAATCTAATGAATAATCAATAGCTTGATGATAGGTTTGGGTATTTTGTTAGTTTTGTAGATTTATTTGGTTTTATGTATTTTTAAGCATTTTCAGTTTTTAAATGGTAGACTGATAACTTGTGTTCTCAAAAGAGTATTGCCAGTTATCCAGACATGTCACATTCTTCTGGTTGGTAACCCTTAGATTTTTTTTCACCTAACTGGGAAATGGTAAGTAGATCACTCCGTGTTGGGAGTTTACGTATTAGCTCTTCAAAAGATTAGCTTTTGAGATTTACTTACAGGGATTTCCTGATGTTAATTAAATGTGAGACCTCTTTCCCCAAATTGTGCTTCCTTCTTCCTCTCCAGGTCTTCCTGGTGCGCAAGAGAGTTGGGAGAGATGCAGGGACTCTCTATGCCATGAAAGTACTCCGGAAAGCTACGTTGAAAGTTAGAGATAGGTTGCGTACCAAAACAGAGCGCAACATTCTGGCTGACGTCCGGCATCCTTTCATCGTTCGGCTCCACTATGCCTTTCAGACGGAGGGCAAGCTCTACCTCATCCTTGACTTCCTTCGTGGGGGAGATCTCTTCACACGTCTCTCAAAAGAGGTAACTGTCTTGCAAAAGCAAAATGGCACAGATGCTATTAGACTGACGTCATGATCTCTGTGCACCACCTGGGTCACTTGGTCAACATTCCTGCAAGCAGGCATTGAATTGATGAGGGCACCTTCTCCTTCAGTCCACAATGGGCCAATGATTGGGAGGGAGGCATGAATGGAAAAGGGCTCTCTCAGAACCAATAACTGAACTCCCTCTGGCAGTGAACATCTTAAGGAAAGGTGACCACTTCTTATAAATGTCTGCTTGACTATGTATTTCATGTGTACTAAAATTTAGGAGACATTATCTGTAGTTTAACTTGTAAAAAATAATAACAAATTTCACAATCAAGGTAACACTAAATATTGAATTAATTTGTCATTTTTTATTGCTATGTATACCCTTATGGGTGTTGCAATTCGTGTAGCAATAACTAAAAATATATTTTTCACATTAATAATTAATATCTTCATTGAACATTTTTCTGCATTTTCACATATTTAAATGTTGTGCTAATTCATCCTGGTTTTGGGTTTGTTTTGTTTTGATACTGTAAAGAGCTTTTTCATTGATTGTTTAAATAAAAAGTTTTTTATCTAGAATATTTTTCTATAATTTAATTCTCTATCTTTGTTTTTAATGAACAAATCACTCTATGTCCGCAAGTATACTATGAGTTACTTTCCATCAGTAATGATGAATTAAATGTTGAGAAATGTATTCATGTGTGTTTGTCTCTCTGGTTACTTTCAGGTGATGTTTACTGAAGAAGATGTGAAGTTTTACCTTGCTGAGTTGGCCTTAGCCTTGGACCACATCCATAACCTTGGCATAATATACAGGGACCTAAAACCAGAAAAGTAAGTTAAAGTTTTTGTGAATGGATGAACATTGGAAAAATAGCTAGTCTCATGTCATTATCATGTAAAAATCATAAATATTTGTTGAGTAAAGGGCAGGTAAGGATCTTTAATAATCTGCCATCATCAATTGTTTAATATGATAGTTGAAACCTAAGCCTTTTCAAATAATTTGATACTACTACATCAAATGAAGTTCGAGATTTATTGCTTTGGGTTATTCTACTTGATAGTACAAATGAAATAAATATATATTTTTTTGGATTTCATGTGTTGTGCTTTAGTAACAGATGTAAAAAAGCTTGTGAAACTGCTTTGCTAGTCATATAGTCTTTATTACCTTATGTGGGGATACATAGTGGCCCTATTAATGGTGTGAATAAAGTTGTAAGTTCATTTTTCATATTTATCAATCAAATTTGTTGATTTGAGTTGGCAATTTTGTCATTAGGTTGAGGTATTAATCTTTACTTTTGTGTAACAGCAGCTAAGGGAATGATTTTTTAACTTGAATTTTATCACATGACTTTCTGTTTTGAATTAGCATTCTTTTGGATGCTGATGGTCACATATCACTGACGGACTTTGGGCTCAGCAAGCTGCCTCTTGAAGATCAGAAGGCATATTCTTTCTGTGGAACAGTAGAGTATATGGCACCTGAGGTTGTGAATAGGAGAGGTCACTCATTTGCAGCTGATTGGTGGTCATTTGGAGTTTTGATGGTGAGCTGTGAAAACTCTTACTGCTTTACATTTACTTCATTGATGTATCCTTGTGCCTATTTTTCCTTCAGAAAGAAGCAATGATATTTATTTCTCTTCAGAATAACATTTACAATAAATGATATGCTACAATTGAGGAAGATCATAAAAAGTTCATATCATTTTGCACTCTACCAAAATGCACTGGTTATAATATCAGTGGTTGCTGAGGAAAGCTTAGGAAAAATTGTTTATTTCACCTCCCTGAAAAAAATTCTTTTTTTTATTGTTTTTATGTGAGCGTAGTTAGATGCCATTTTTTCTTCCCTTGCTAGTTTCATTCAAGATAGATATTTATGTATTGCACTCACTAATTCAAAATATATCATAGTTTTGCCATTATTCCTCATGCCAAAGCAGTTCTATATCAATGGAAACTGGCCAGTTAAAATGAGGAGAATCTAGCTAGTGCAGACACAGTGAACTGAATTTCTTTTATTTATTAAAATTGTTAAGTGCAAATGTATACTTTTACTAGTGCATAATTAGAGCCAGGATCCTAATTACAAAATATATTATGGCAAAAAAGTATTGACAAATTATTACCTGTCACTGGATGGGGGAATGTAAAAGTATTCCATCTTAAGCAATGAGACTTTTGATCTTGTACTTTATTGCTATCTCCAAAGAATTAATGCATGAAAAATATCTCTCAGTTTTTATTTATTTCATCAACTTATTACATGGGTTATTTCCTTGTGCATGTGCCATCCATTACCAATAAATAATTGGTTGATATCAAATTTCTACAATTTAAGTATAGAGAGGGTAATATGGGTGTAAAAAACTCAAGGCATTTCCCTTTTCAATTTGATTTATATGTAAAAATGCATTTAGTTCATTTGAATTGAAATTGTCTCCTAAAATATAATTAATATTTTTGTTCTCATTACAAAATGTAAAAAGTATGAAGAGTTAACAAATGAGTCATTGCAATATGTAGCACTGTATTTCCCACTCCATAAGATGTCCCCTGGTTTTTTCAGGTTAGAATTTACAAAAAATACTTGGATCAGATAGGAAAGGTTCAAAGTATTTTGATGTTAACATGGAATAAGAAGAAAATTGAATAAGTACATAAAAAATTAGCAGCTACACGTATGTCAATGTTTATTCATTGTTGAATCTCAGAAATTTGTCATCACTGTTGCTAAATTATTTCTGTAGTTATTCTTGCTGGGTTTGTCACTTTCCTCGGACACAATTGTCATCTTAACTTCCATGAAGCACATTGCTAATTTCACATTTTAAAAAGACATTGTAATAGTCACACTTTTAACTTGCTGACAGGACTTTATCAATCACAAACACTAGAAATCGATGGCTGTTTCATTCTTCTCTTCATTATGATGTCATGGGTTGGTGCCGTTTAACCTTTCTTTCGTTTTCAAGTGGCAGTTTCAGTTGAAGCTTTGACCATTTAGAAGCACATGAATATAATTTTTAACTCATATCTCTGCATTTACTTAATCTGCCTTCTGCTCCCTATATTCTTCTGTCATTTTCTCAATCGGAGGTGTGCCAAAATGCCTTTCAGCTGCCTTGTTTCTGTGTTGTGAAGGTAATTCATGACTTCAAGTTTAAATGCAATGCTGTATGACAATCTTCTCTCTTAAGGTCCCATGTGGTTATTATCATTTTCACTTTTTATGCAATGCTTAGTTTCTGTTATTTATTAGATATTATCAAAATTTCTATTAAAAGCAACCATTTTCTTTACCCACACGACACTCTCATACTACTTAAGGTTGAATGACTGTAGACTCTGATTTTATCAGGAGAGATTTAATGTATGTATATATTTGCAGAGGGGTGACATCACTGTATGCCCAATATGTGTAAGTTTCACAGCAGCACCAAAAGTGATATTTAATTAAACTTGCTATATTATATGCGTTTAAGATTTATTTGGGAATTTTTTTAAGAAGCACTTGTGATGAAATATTGAAACTGTTACTACTGGTGTAAAACCGTGATTTTATCAAAATTTGTAATTAAGTCAACCATATTCTATGTCTGATGTGGGAAAAATACTTATTAGTAAGTATTTTTATGGCAAATCGGATTGCGTGTGCAGGGCAAAGTTAAACCTGCATACTCCTGGCCCATAAGATACAGGCTGCTTTTAGAGCACATTTTGGAAATAAGTGTGTCTCATTGACTGAGAAAATAGAGTATTTAAAAATATATTTTGTCATGTAAGTTAGGACTTCAGGGCACAATTTTGTGTATGGATTTGTGAAATGAAATAACTGTAAAAGTAGTAGATCTGTGTAAAATAGAATGCAATGAGAAAGGCATGCTTCCAGACCAATTTATTGTTGCAAGACTATTCTTTAAATTATTGTGTACATAGGTATGTGAATGTTTGGATTTTTTTTTCATTGCATAACGTGCATCATCATTTTTTCGATCATCTGAACATTTTGGTATGGATAATGCACGCGTTATCGATGGGGAAATACAGTACTTGTATCTGAATTGAGAAACAAATATTTAACACTTACCATGTAAATGCCGGCCTTTAAATACAAAATTTTGACAGAAAAATCAAGGGTCAATTTATACACTAGAGATTTATTTATTTATGAAAAGTAAAAGAAGATGTTACTCAAAATGTGGGCTAAATTTCTGGTAGGAGGTGGGTCATTTTCTGAAATTTATTGCCATCACCCCCAATGAATTTTTCCCTTTGCTTCTGGATCCAGTTTTTTTACTTCGTTTACTTACACAAATTGAGTAGTTCCAGTCATGATGTGGTGGAATTCAAACATAATCATGAAAAGATAGTAACGCTTCCTCTGGCCCTGGCCGCAACCTAGCTTACTCCCCCTCGTCCCTGCTGACGTGATCGAAGATGGCTGCTAATTAACCTAGTGGTCTTCAGAGACTTTGTGAGAGCTGTTTGTAGAACTTTAAACTTTGTATTTCATACTCCTATGCCAACCTTTCTCTTTCCTATAAACTCCAACCACCTCCCCCCCTAGTTTCCGGATGCCATTCCTACTGCCTATATGTGATTGGTGATTCATCCATGTGGATCCCTGAAACTTTGTGTTCTCTTTCTTCGACATGTGTCACACTTTGTATTTCAGATCCTATTGGCTAGTTGGCCAACCTTCCCCTTCTCCATCCATCCTTTCCTTCCACATCCACAGCCCCCTCTTCCTGTGATGCAAAAATCTATGTAAGACGGAACTTGAATTCATTTTGTCACCTGAAGATGATATAATACATCGAAAATGGGTCGTGCTATGAAACTTATCGAGTTGAAAATTGTTACTATCTGTTCTTCATTCTTTTACTTAATTCTAAGAAACTGAGGGAGATACCGCAACAGTAACTTTTGCCGGAGTCATCCGCTAATATGCATTTCAAGTAATGTTGCATTGAACTTCTTTTATTTTTTCTGCAATTTCTATTAATTCATGCTTACATTTCCCTTTGAATTTATTTTAATTAATTTAATTTATGCTCCTTAAGTATCAAATTGATGATTAGGGTTAAATGCTTCGGAATGATAATTACTTTTAATGAATTTTGCTATGGTACGAGCAAATTTTTGTGTGCAGAGCTGTCAAGTGAATCAAGGCAAAAAATGTGTCATTTATGATTGATAAAAGTGACCAGTTAGTAAACTAAAAGAAGCAGTCTCTTTTGATCTCATGATGAAGTCTTCTAACAAAATTGAGCACAACTTATTTGAATAGTTTACTTAAGGTGGATAATTTGAAAAAATCATGAAGTATTAAAAATCATTGCATAAAATGCACTTAATGTTAACTAATTTCTGTCCTTGAATGAGGAAATCCACAACAACAGTGGTGTGAAATATCATCCCAGTTATAAGTCAATGGTTGATCACATAATTTTTTATATTTTTGAAATTATATGCGCATGTAAGCATGTTTGCAGCACTTATAGATTATGGGTGGTCCAGGATTACAGATTTTCAGTTCAGGGGTGCTTAACTGCAGTGAACATCTGTATTTGCATGAAAAAGTATGAAGTTGCATATTAATTTTAGCACTGTAAATAAATGTGGGGTATTTGCAAAAGATGTATAAGACTTAATGGTATTGATATTTAGAAGTGTTTTGCTATGTCAAAATATTTCAAAAACACTTTTCTTTTGAAAATTCTGTTAATGAAGTATTGATAACTTGAGCTTCCCATTCTAACATAATACATGAAATGTATATTTTGTGCTGAAACAGTTCTAATTTTAAAGGATTAGAACACTTTGGAGAGGCTTCTCTAATTATTTTTTTACAAATTTCAGTTTGAGATGCTTACTGGTTCCTTGCCATTCCAAGGTCTTAATAGAAAGGAGACCATGACACTAATTTTAAAGGCAAAACTGGGAATGCCAGACTTTCTTTCTCCAGAGGCTCAAGCTCTACTGAGGGTGTTGTTCAAACGTATTCCTGCCAATCGTCTTGGAGCTGGTAAGAACATCATATTTCTAAATCGCATGTTTAGATCATATTAAGGATGGCAGAATATATAAATAGTCTAGTTCCAAAAACTGATAATTTCATTTTTTCTATATTTGATGAAAAGTAAAGTCCTAATATTGATTTAGTGCACTTTAAATTCATTTTAAATTTCTCTGAGGTTTTTAATATAAGAGTGAGTTAATTCTATTCTTAATAAAATATGCCCATTGAAGATTTATTCAACTTGATGTTAAACTCAATTTCATTTAAAAAAAGATTTCCATTCCATTTTAGTGAGATATTATATTTTTATGGATTAATTTAATTGTATGTAATTAATTGATTATTAGGAACAGCAGTAAGTTATGGAATATTATACGCTTAATGATTTTTTAAGCAACATAAAATGGAAATGTCAAAAGTACTCAATATTTTAATAAGCTGCTACTTCAGCTGTCACATCATGAAGTGTTGGTTCTTTTTATTTTATTAAATAAATTGAAAACACCACATAAGAAATCATAATTTTTGTCATTTCCATGACTTAGATTATGTATACATAGAGGTTAATTTTAAAGTAGTGCATTACTTTTCAATTGCTTATCATTTAATGGCTAGTTTGAACCTTTACATCAGAGGGAACAAGTGCAATGCATCCCTTGATGCATGCTATCATGAATTCATTTATTAGTCTCCGAATGTCTACTTGTGGCTAATACTCATTTATCTCTCAGGTATTAAGCCTTTGGCTCCAATTTTTTTAATTTGGATTCAAATGGTGTTTCTGTATTTGTTAAAAAATTTGTTTAATTTAAATATTTTGGTAATCCACACAGTTGAATTAGTGAATGATGTTTAATGGCCTACTCAAATATATTATAGGGAACAGTTAACAACATGTGAGGTTTGTCAATAAGCTGTTAAAAACTCTTTATTGGTTGAAAAGGGCCACATGGGCCTAAATAAAATAATGGCTAAGGACTTGCAACAACTTCTATGAATTTTGTACAAAAGTGGACTTTATCAAATAAGAAATCCTTTATCTACTTGTTCTGCTCTTTTCCACCCCACCAAAGGTCCTAATGGCATTGAAGAGATCAAATCTCATTCATTTTTTGCTACAATTGATTGGGATAAATTGCTGCAAAAGGAAATTCAACCTCCTTTCAAACCAGCTGTGTCAAAAGCTGATGATGCCTTCTATTTTGATTCAGAGTTCACTTCTAAGTCTCCCAAAGGTAAGTTTGGTGTTGACTATTTTATGTACCTGCTTCCTTTACTTATTAGCTCATTGGAAATTTTGATAATTCCAAAAGAAAAAGTGCAAGTGTAAATAAATCAAGCAAAATCATAAAAAATGTCTTTGTTTTGAGGAATGTTTCAGCAACTTTTGTTTCTAATGAGTTGTTGTAAAATCTGCAATTTTAGAAACCCTTTAATTCTTTATCGTCTTAGTGGGGCATGCATTCACTACCCAATAGCTTATTCACTCAATGAAATTTGATTGAAATTGGCTGAATGAAGTATTGTTGTAGGTTTTTTAAACAAGTTTAAAGAAATTAATATTTTAAGAACGTTTCCTTACATTGTATTTCATTACTTTGAGCAGAAATTAACTTCCAATTTCCACCCTTGGAATATCATGTGAAAAGATTACTCAGATCTTGACCTACCTAGTATATTTTAATTTATTATTTTTGTAATGGTAAAATAGTATTCACTCATTGTATTCTACCCGTTAAAAGCTGGTTTTAGATGGTCCATAATGGCTATTTACTTCTGAGCATCACTAGAACTTCCTCATTCCTTGACATGCATTATTTCTTTCTTCATTTCTTTGTAACTTCTGCCTGCCTTCATACCACTCAGAATGCCTAGTCTCTTCCTTCCTCTGCCCCACTTGTCCATTCTTTACCCCAACATTCTCCCTTCTATCAAGGCCTTCAAAATACCACTACCCTTAAATATTTACTCCATCCTTTTCTTTTACTGATTTTGCCCAATAACTTTCTCTCTTCACCCACCCTATTTCAAGCTTTAACTTTGATAGTTTCATGTGGAAAATATTTCTATCCAGATTATAATGGACTAGACTAAAATCACTAGCATATTATAGAGTTATTGGAGGAAGTTATTTGGAAGATGTATCTTTCGCAAGCATTCTACCAATATATTCAAAATATGCAAATCATAATGAAATAATTTCAAGATTCAAGATGTATTTAGCTATCAGTTGGTTGGTGATTGTTAATATAAATTGGCATTATGTGCTTTTAAAAATGGGAATAACAAAGAATAGAATTTTGTTTTGTTCATATCAGATTTTTAAAAATAGCATCAGTTGCTTATGCATGATGGAATTTAAGCTACCTTATTTATAATGTCACAAACAGATTCACCCGGTGTGCCCCCTAGTGCCAATGCCCATGAGCTATTCCGTGGATTTAGTTTCATAGCTCCCTGCCTACTTGAGCAAGATCAGCAACAGCACCAGAATGCTGCTCATCATAATCATCAGAATGCAGTGAGTGGTGCTTCATCTGCTGAGCGTCACACCAATGATGCTTTATCTAAGGTACCCATGTAGCTAGATTATTTGCTGTCAATTTTGGAAATGAAGTCTGATATAAATTTTGGTTAATATATGCATAAAATTACCATTAGAGAAATGTTCGTCCTCCTTTTCAGATGCCATTTGTCAAGCCCAATTCTGTAACTGAGGAGTATGAGCTTCGTGGGGAGATAGGGCGTGGTAGCTTCTCGGTTGTGAGACTGTGTGTTCATCGCATCACAAAGACAGAGTATGCAGTGAAAGTTATTGACAAGGCAAAGCGAGGAGATTGCCAGGAAGAAGTTGAGATTCTCCTTCGCTACGGTCATCATCCCAACATTGCTACTCTCAGAGATGTGAGTGGGTAAAAATTGGTTCTTTTCTTCCTTGTAGAGTGTTAAAAATTCTTGATTTCCTAGTGAATTCCATTTCGTCGTTAGTATGGTGGTATGAACATAATTTCACTTCAGGTTATAGTTGTAATTTCTTTTCACATCTGATAATTTCAAATATCATGTGAACTGATACTAATCCATAAAAAATGGCTCCTAAAATGTTATACATTGTTACAAACCCATACTTTCCATTTATTAACCTGTCAGGAAAGCTGAAAAAGAAATAGTTGAGTTGAGTGCATGCAGATCATGGCACTGTGGTTAACTATTGTTGCCCCAAGTAAGATATAAATATTTGATTACGCTGTGTGTTTCTCACTAGGCTGTGTGATAAATTACTGGTGGATGTGTACTGAATGGTATTGAAGGAACATAACTAGAATGTTACTGAGATTACATGAAAATGAGCAGTTATCAGAGATGAAGTGGAAACTGTTGAATCCCTTGGATTTATAGTGCCAGCTCTATAAAATGAAGGATTAAGTTCAATTTTAAATGGTATTAACCAATTGTATTGTTATGCTAAACTGAATTATGTGATTGATATTGTGATATTTTGATATGTAGGTAAAATGAAAGATACTGTTGTCAAGAGCAATAATTGAGGACTCAAGAAAATCTGTGTGATGAATGAAAGGATAAAAACAAAGACAGAGTAGTAGCTTAGTGGGTGTAGTGTTTGAATATTGACTGTCTCGAGTTTGGACCCCTGGTGATGCCTTAAGACAACCATTCCGAAAGCTTAGTGGAGCAATTCTTTGGCCACTCTGGAACTTCATGGAAAACCAATTGTTGGCACTGAGAATGAAATTGGCACCTCAAACCTGAATGTGTTACTTTCTCATAACTTGAGGCAAAGTTCAGGATGAGCTGTTCCCTTACCTTTTAAAACCAACCTTTGATTTTATTGCTGTGGTAGATGATGATAAAATAAATTTTTTACATATTTTCTGGTATTTTGTATACTGTTTATTGTGGTCTTCTATTTAATTTATCTAAATAATTGTTCAGAATTATTTATCTTATCAGTTAATGCTTTCATTTCGTAAGCATAAGCAATTAACTGGTTTGACCAAGTTCAGTCTAGTGGGCAGGGTGCCGGACTACTGACTTAGGGGCCCAGGTTCAATTCCTGGTGATGCCTCTGAGCACCCTCAGTTTTACTCAAGTTGTGTCATTTATTGAGTCCCAAATATTCTTTGGGTTAGGGAAGCCTACCCTGACGTGTGAATTTCTCATGGTTTTTGGGCTTAATACTAAGTGAGCTTTACACTCACCTCTCTAACCATTATTTGATTGATTACTGTTGGTTAGGGGTACTAATTCAATATTTAGGTATTCAATACATTTTCACATTAAATAATTAGTATTTATATTAAATTCTTCCATACTGCATATTTGTTCTATGAACCCTGCTGAAGAGTTAATTTTAATGGGAAAATACGTTCATGGATAATAGTATACTTTTTCAAGGTTGCTTTTCCTAACAGGAAAATTCCTTAGTTTCTATGAAGGCCATTGAGTAATTTATATTTAGTATAACATTTCATGCTTGTGTAACAATTATGGTTAGCACCAAGGAGTTTATATTCATGTGAATATCCAAATTGCATATATTGAAGAGGTTGTACCCTTTCTTAATGACTTTATAATTGATCTCAAATGAGATGATGATGGCCCACTAGGATAAATTCAATTTTGTATCTGATATAAGATTTCATAAGTGTATTATAAGTGTAAAAAAATAATCATGCACATACATACCTGTGGAAATAATTCACACTTGATGCTGTATCTACACACATTTTATTTGTTTTATCTTAAAGCAATATGTGAGCCAGTGAATCTTATTTTTTTAAACTATCCTATTAGAATTTACTCGTTTGGTTTTAAAACATTTCCTAAGGAGGGAACCCAACTCTAAAAATTTTTTTGCTGAATCTCCAAATTCAGTTAATAGGCTGAAATGGTAGTTCACATTTTGGCTTATTCGTCTGTTTTTTAATTTGATTTTTCATCTGATTGGATATTGTCCACAATTCCTTTTTCAGGTTTATGAAGATGAAAGACATATGTATTTGGTAATGGAACTCCTGAGGGGAGGGGAACTCTTTGATAGAATCCTGAGGCTGCGATCATTCTCTGAACGTGAGGCCTGTGATGTTATGGACGTTCTTCTTCATACTATTCATTATCTTCACCAGAATGGGGTGAGTGTAAAAAAGAGTTTCATGCATGATGTGAATGGATATAACGGTCAAAAGAGTGTCAAAAAGTCTTCTCTGTTACTGCTGACCTTACTCCTCTACCTTTGTTATTCCCTTCTGTAAAAGATGTCTCTCTCTATGCATACATACCTTTTCATGTGTGGTTCTTCTTATATTATTCCCTCCCATTTAAATCACCCTGCTGCTCACATTGTCATCATTCCTTCTAATGATGTGATCATATCACTGCAACCTCCTCTCCTGAACCTTTTTTCATATTACTCCCACTTGGACTCTTCTCCTAATTTTTAGACGAAGGAGAATACAAACACCCCTTGCAAATAAAATTTGTCGTTTGCAAACAGTTACTATGTGCCTCCTTTTTTATCCTTATTAACACAAGAGAATATCTGTCGAGGGCCGATCAAAATTGATCTTGATTAGGCAAAGATTAAATCTCCTCATGTCATGCCATGTGTATTATGCTAACCAATTTTAATAGGTAGACAATCAGAATTATAAACCACTGATAATTAGTAGTTACATAAAATTTTGTTCATTCAGAGCTGGATAATCTGGACTTCTGCTAAATCCAGATGCAGTCCATGTACTGTGGGTGGCTTTTAATAGAGTCATGAGAAGTAGCTCTGCTGTAATCTACCGAAACAAGTGCAAGCAAGCAACTTTCTATGAATATGGTTGAAAATAATTATAATATTTCAATCAATATTCCAGCTGCACATTTGAAATTATGAATAAACTATTGAAATATATTGCAAATGTTCATTTAAGCGGTGCATGTTTTGCAAATTCGCCTGACCTATTTGAAAAATATGAATAATTCTTTTCATATGACTTTGTGAATGTCCCCATTCCTAGATAATTAATGATTATGGGATCTTGTGGCCACAAAAACTCAATTAACTTTTCCCATTATCACCAAAGAAGAGTGGCAGTAAAAGAAAACATTACTTTGAACATTAAGCAAGGTGAAGTTTCTTGAGAAAATGGATGTTTGTGTTGGAGTTTTGGTTTTGCTTTACACACAATTCAATTAGGGAAAAGAAGGAGACTAAGGCCCATCCTTTCACTCTTAGGTTTGAATTAAAATAAATTTCCATAAAATAGAAAGGCCAGTATGGGAAATTATGTAACCAGAAGTTGAAAGATAGGAAGGTGCTATCCTTTTTGTATGCAGCATTGTGAGAATAAATGATCTTGTGGATAGGGAATGCATGATACTGACATGAAAGTTACGGTATAAAAAACCTAAATATTTGTATGTGGAAAACTTCAATGCAAGTAGTTCTTGGCTATATCTGTTGAGAAAGTAAAGAGCTCAATTTGAGTGCTAGTTGCGATGCCATTGAACTATGTACAGAACATATGGTAGCACTCATGACTGAATATGATTTTGGCAGTATTTTCAAATCTATAATACAGATAAAATGTGCAAGTTATGAAGCACTGTAAGAGAAATATGGAACATTGAATCCAAAGTTCTCGGGTGAAAAATTGGTAAAGAAATCTATACTTCCGTGTGCTAATGCTTATCGTAGCCACAAGTTACAGAGTGCTGCCATGGGTTAACATTGACAATCTCAAACTAAAAAGAATCATGGATGACATCTATCTACCTAAAAGGATTCAATGAATGCAAAGTTTATCTAGTTTTGCAGTTGAATTTCTGCATTCTTTTAGCATTCTCAATTCCATTTCAATCTCTTCCAGGTTGTTCACAGGGATCTTAAGCCTTCAAATGTGTTATATGCAGACGGCTCAGGTGAACCTGAGTCACTACGCTTAGTGGACTTTGGTTTTGCAAAGCAGTTGCGTGCTGAGAATGGCCTCCTAATGACACCATGCTACACTGCTACCTTTGTGGCACCGGAAGTTCTTCGCCGCCAGGGTTACGATGCTGCATGTGATATCTGGAGTCTAGGGGTCATTCTTTTTACAATGCTTGCTGGGTAAGTTCTTTGTTCACTTCTCTTCTCCTGCTTTGCAAATTTTCTCACCTCTTAACTACAAATTCACAATCAACATCTCTAAGTTTTTTTCTTCATTACTTTATCGTAAGAGTCAGCCTTTAATGGTTTTAAATATTTTTCTGATGGATTATCAAGCAGTTGACTGTGAATTTCCAAAAAAATATGCATTTGAAATTGCAGAATGAAGTTTGTTATTTGATGAAATAATAGTTTTGGCATAAATACCTAATATGTAAAAAATCTTATGGTACAAAAACTTGCTTGCAAGAAAAGGTATTATAGAGTTTTTCAATTTAAGCTTTCCTTATGTGAAAGTAATTTTTTTCAAATGCATTTCTATGACTAGCTACAATTGGTGTTAGTAGCTGTAGGTGTATATATTTCAACCGTCAGTTTTCCAGCAATGACCAAACTTCATCTAACATTTGGTTGTAAGATGTAGATGAAAATGTATGATATAGGATAAGCTACTGGAATTTAAAAAAATGAATTTTGGTACCCCAAAGGTGCTATGCTCAATTGCAAATTATTTGTTTTCTGATCAATCAATCAGTTGCACTAATTTTGGTTAAGTCCCATATTTTAATGTAGTTTACTCTCTGTATATTACATGGTTGTTTCTATCCATAATGCAATTGTGGATATCTTACTTCCCCCATCGTCATGGCTTTTATGGGTGATGAATTTTGATTTATAAGGCTGGAGCATATTGTAAGGATTCAAAATTCTGTATTTTTTTTAACTATACATTGAATGGTTTGTTCAGTAATAAATAATCTTTGCTGTTTCTGAGCAACAGTAGTGTTCATATTCTTTTTTTAATGGGTGCCACTACATTAAATGACACAGTTAACAGTTTAAAAATGAATCAACCAAGCAGTTTGTACTTGAAAAAAATAAATTAGAATTTCAAGTCTCTCCTCTATGTTTTTTGATAAGAAGAATTATGACTCATGCAAATCGTTGTGAAACTATTGCAGACGTACGCCATTTGCCCACGCAGCATCAGATGCACCAAATGACATCCTGCGCCGCATTGAGGAGGGAAAGTTTGATTTAGACAGTGGTAACTGGCTATCTGTTTCAGCAAATGCTAAGGTATTTTAATATGTACATACATTCTTTAACATCTATATTTTGATTGAATGGAGAAATTGGCATTATTAGATTAAAATTAACTCAAATTTTATGCAAATCCTTGAATTGACTTATGCTGTTTCAATTGTTTTGAGGTGTATTAAATAAGATATCTCTAAATGATTACATACAGACCTTAAAATTTAGTTTATTTCTAAATGCTGATACCATGATATTAATACAAAATTTGTGTGTGCAATTATTTTCATAACCAATTTAGACTTAAGAAATATCATTTGAACATTTTGTCTTTGGAATCAAATAATTTTGTGAATAAAAAATTGTTCATTTCAAATTAGTTTGTTGTTGAAAATTGATGTAAATCTTAGTTGAAGTAATAATGTTCCTAATGAAGCACAGTTATGTCACGTATGATTAGATTTTACCTTGGTAATATTTGATTTTCTGTCCCACTCGTTATGAAAAATTATGGGAATCATTGGCCTAAATGTCAAAAATACTTTTTAGTAATGATTGTACCCTATTCCTATATCACTGTGCATTACAGATTAATGTCAGCATTTTGATTTGTACTTTGACTTATGTTGGAAAACTTTTTAGATATTTATTATGGACCTGGGTGTGAAAGTTGTTCTCTTATCTATGGGAGACTAGTATTGATTTTTGTGTGTAAGATTGATACGTTTTTTATTTAAATTATTCTGTGGCATATACAGGTATGATTCATTTTTAGAATAGGTTACCTATACTGTGACCATCAGAGCTATAACTTCTTATTTCAGGATCTTGTGCAGAAAATGCTCCACATTGATCCTGGCAGAAGAATAACAGCAGCACAGGCACTGCACCATCCATGGCTCAACCAAAGAGCTCTTCTTTCTGCCCAGCGACTTCAGTTGGATTCCCATGATCCTACCGTAATCAAGGTACATTCTCTGATTTGCCTTCACTGGCATCGTTTTTTTTCCTATACCTACATGGTGAACTTTTCAGTACTGATAGTGCCATAACCAGGTTGGAGTTAGGAATTATAAACTCTGCTCCAATGATTCTTTATTCACTGAGTTGATGCAATGGCTTAAGGAAATAATTTACACTCCTCTATACATTCATTATTTTTTTGTATCTCAAATCATGACCTCAAAAAGCAGTTTACCACGGTGCAGAAAATATGAACTGACTCCCAAAATTACCATTTCAAGAAATGGTATTCATGAAATCCATTAGTTTAAAAGTTACATTCATTTAGGATATGAGGTATGAGCATTGGTTTTCTGCATGGGTAGTTCTTGAATTTGTGGTGGCTGCATTAATCTATCATGGATTTGTTGTAAGTCCTTACATTGACATTATCAATTCAATGCTTACATTTATCTCTGAACCATTTTGTCAAAATTTTGATGAAAAGGCAAAGTTTCTCTTGTCAGATGTGCTAATTTTTTCATTGTTCCTCAAGGAGTTCTGATCTTAATTTGCAGAATTTAAAAAAAATCAAATATTGATGTCATGTTATTTCTGGTATCTGCATAATATTATCTGTATCCCCATTTTCTAGAAATGCAATTATATTCTGAAATAATTGAAATTCTCTAGAAAACTTTAATTTCATTCTTTGATACCTTCAGGTTGGAAGTGGGCTGGATTTGTTGATAAAATTACTAGATGGCTTATGACACTATCTTCAAAAAGTTTATTTCAAATGTTGATTCATGATTTCTCAGTCAATAGCAACAAAATAATATCCCATTTTCATGAGAGTAATCAAGCTGAGGGGTTAGTTGAACATTTGGAAAGGATAGCTTCAGGTAGTGAATTTGGTTGGTGGACCCTTAAATTTCATATTGTACCCCATCATCTTTTTAGCAGCTGAATCCTCATCTGAGCAAATATGTGGTTCTGGTGGATCAATCAATATAGAGTTGAAATGGACCTTATAACCATGCTGTCCAAGGGACATAAGTACTTCATTTAATGCCACACCGTTGTCATAGAGTACAATAATTACTGAAAATAAACCGTCAAAAGAAAAAATAGTGTTAAACTCATATTTGTTCAATAACATTGTGTAAACCTTGTTTGTGCAGCAACAAATCTACAATTGTCCAACGTAAATCAGCCAGCAAGTAGTTTGCTTTTAACATAATCCAGTATTAGAAATTTTGATGTGGGTGATAGCATGGGCAGCAGCTAGTGCTTCCAAATAACGCCCAAGTTCAAAATTATGATTTATTGTAGAAGAAAAATTATTTACTATGATTTCCATGACATCTGTAAAACTAGTTGTATTAACTCATGGGAAGAAAAATACAGCTATGTGAATTTCATTTACATTAAGTCAAGTGTTTAGTGGACTTAATATGGCTGTATTTATCTCTCCGTGATGTGTAAGTTCTACGTATTCAAGCCTGATACTGCAAAGTGTATTAACTTAATAATACTATAACTGATTCATGAGTGCACAGCTCACATAAAACATTGAAAAATATCTATTACCACTACTTGGAATAAATTTCCCAATTCCATCATCCACGTATGGGGTCACATATGATGTGAAGTAGTGACTAGGGGGTTGAACAGTCAAGACCTAGAAGGAATGTTCAGGTGCCATTTGACGCTGATAGACATGCATCGTAATTTAGTAAATTTACTAAGTGCGCTTCATTGGCTTAACTTTTAAACAGAGATACCATTGAGAGATAACATTTCAGGCAATCTTGCATTTTATTATCTTATTTTATCATGTATCCTATGCATGATAAAATGGGCGATTCTCAACATTTGATGCCAAAATCTTCATTGCCTTCTATGCGGAAAATCTGCCCATTGTATTTTACAGTGCATCTTTTACCAAAACATGTTGATTAGCAATGCCTTACATTTCTTTCAGGGTGCCATGGATGCCACTTATAGAGCAATCCTTCAAACGCCAAGAGCCCCCAATCTTGGCCCCGTTGTGATGTCGGATCTTGCACGGAGGAGGAGGAAATCACGACCGAAATCCTCGACTGATGTGTGACACATTGGCGTCTCGGTCGTGTTATTCCACGTCATTAGTTGCTTCCTGAGCTCTCAGGGGCTCTCATTTTTTGAGGACCACAGTTTGCCTCATTCAGTTGGTTTCTCAAGCCATTGTGGTCAGGGCATTGTGTGTGATTTAATGGTGCAAAGTCATTTGTTATTTCAAAGGGCAGTTAAGGAATATGACTGTCTTTATAATAGGCTGTAATAGCCCTTCATATCATTGTAAGCATTCTCATTTAGGTTCTGTGTCTGTGTATTTTACTTTTCCATTATTTTTAAATGTTCCCTAATGTGATATACGTGTGCCCATTATCTGAATGTTTATTGTTGATTTGTGTTTATATTTATTTTTTGATCAAATCTGTTCATAATCCTGTTAACTGTATGGTACTATGTGCACTTAAGTTGGTGCATATTGCATTTGTTAACTTATTGGAAAGAGAGATAGCAATTTCAATTCATGGGAATAATTAGATAAATCGACAAATCCTTTCTGGAATGTTTCTTCCATGTACTTGTTACTCTTATATATTGTATTCCCTGTTGGATTCCGCAGGATGTGTGACTTCTTCATGTTGTACAGTGCAGTGAAGAAATTTGAGTTTTGTCAGTTGGTGCTAAGAAGTTGAATGAATCGTACTTTTCTATAGTTCAAATGTAAACCATGAGTATGTAAATATTTTATTGTCTTACAATCATTCTGCCTGAATTTATTATGTGTTTCTGTGGGCCTATGGAATCCCACCACATATACCTGTCTGCTTATGTGTATTTATATATGTACCCATATATAAGTGCATGTGTGCAAACATTTGTTGTTCATCCTAAGCAGTCATCTATCTTAATGATTGTGAAGGCATACAACATTGTAAATTAAAAGTATGGGCCTAATGCCCCTCAAAATGGCCCAGTGTGATTTACGTTTGTGACTGTGATGTAGATTTCCTGGTTACTGACTCAATTATTGAGGCCTTTAAGCCCATTTATGAAGGCTTTTCAAAAGGTGAACATTAAATTTTAGGGAATATATATGATTCACATTTTGAATTGTGTGAATGAAAAATGTGAGAACATTTAAAGGAATGTGTGTTAAATAAATGAATTGAATGGTATTTTGAATGTGTAGAATAATGTTTACAATATTGCTTTGTTGTTAATGTTTTAGATTTTTAAAAATGTATGAATGAAAACATAGAATTCCTATGAATAGCTTAAATACAATGTTGATTGATTATTCATATGCTTCACTTTGAAGACCAGAGTTGACATTTTAGGAAAAATTGTAAAGTCTTCTATCTATATGGTAGGTCACGTATGGATTTAAACTGTCCATTGGCCATCATGTATGTTATCATACAAAAGAAAAGTCATTGAATACATTGTGTATAGTTGGTTTGATTGTGTGAATGAACTCTATGGTGAGCAAAATATGAATGAAAATAATAATGTTTAAATATTTCTCTCACTTCTATGAATTTTTTTTTAGATCTTTACCTCAACTTTCATAAAGTACGTATGTGAACACCTAAAACTTGGATTGTTTTCTCGGTCTTTTGGTTTTTAAAGCCTGTATAAAGACAAAGACATCTTTGTAGGCATGACTTGATAATTTTTTTCTGAGTATTCTGCATTTCATTCAATAGATTATCACTGTAAGCATATCTGCATACATTTTCATTTTCAACCAGTTCCACTGTTTGATTATTTTTTTACATGATGTAGTCATTTTGTTTGGAAAGGGCATAAGTTACATTTATTTTTCCATTGCAATTCTAATAAGCTAATGTTCAAAGGATTAGGTATAGTAGAATCACTTAGTTGACCAGTTGATTTTTCTGTTGCCTATTCCTAAGTCCGAGTGAATAATTTCGTGGAACTAATGAAAATGATGTAAATTTCAAATTACCCATGCTTACAGAACTAAATCCCCAAAGTTTAATTTTACTATGTTGAATGCCTGCTGTAATAATCCCTGCGAATATGTGGTGAATACTTTGTTGTATTAGTTTTGTGCTTACTCAGCTTTTTGCCTATTACCTTCAAAGGCTGCATGTACGAGTGTCATGGATGCAATTGCCACAACTTTAATTGATGGCCACTCATACTATCCGAGTGCAAGCCGAGCTATGCAAACTTGTGAAGGCACTTCCTATATGGATGATTTCATCAGGGAGGCTATGCAAATTTTATGATTATTAAGTAATGAATTATCAACGAAATTAATTGAATATTTGCCAATGCAATTGGGAGAATGAATGAATTTTAGGTGGTCAGTTTTTTGTTTTCATTTCACCTAATAGATTTTGCCGGGATATTTTAAACTAAGCTGCATAATGGGGTGATAACTTTTGAATAATTTTTTTAATTATATATTCAAGTGCGAGGATTATCAGGAACAAATTAGTGTAGAATATGTCTTTAGATTTTAAGTTATAATAGGTTTTCCAAATGTGAATAATTTTCCTTTCTAAGCTTTGGGTTTTTGTCGTGTGTATTCATTCACATTCAGCAAGTATTTGATTTTCAATGTGCTGTGGAACATCCTTTACCTTAAATGAAATAATTTCACAGTAAAAACTTCACTATTATCAAGTTTCTTAGGAATATATGGAACTAAGCATATCAGTTGTTCCATAAAATGTAATGAGAAATACCACGAAAAATATTGAGCATAGAATACTCTTGGAAAGATGAACTATTGCAAATATTATATTGTCTCTTCGGGGAGGGATGTGTGGTGAATTTTGTTTTGAAAATGTTAGATCTTATGCATGGAGTGCACAAGGAAATAAAGTGACTTAGGTGATTGATGATACTCTCATATTAAAGAATGAGCTGTTAGATGGGAAAATAGTTGATTCAATTTACATGCATGCAAGTTTCTGGTGTGTCTCCTCCATCACCCTGAGCAGTCAGAAGGAGCCTCATACTTCCATGATGGGCATTTCTTTGCTTTTAAAAACTTAGGGCTGAAATATTTTCTTATATTTAATGAATTGTACAATAAACTGCAGAATGACTCAGTTTTTCATACACGAACAATAATACTTGTTTATCTCATTTTTTATTGGCTTTAAGCTGCTAGAAAATTTGTCATTTTACTATGAGTTAAATACTAGTAAATAATTGAAGTTGAATTTTTTTACATTGGCTGCTCCTAGTCCACTATTGTTTTCATTTTTTGACGAACCTGAATCTGATTAATTGCTTATATCTATCCACATTCAATTGACATGGCATTCAGAATTTTAATCTGGCAATGGCTAAGAAGTAGTGTTATCAGTTGATAAATGAATTGCAGGTATTTAGGATGCATAGGGGGACTGAAGAGCTTAAATTGTATAGTTGATATGTTCACATGCATCACCCCCTGGGCTGTCTCTCTCCAATCCCAGACCAGTTCCTCTCTTGCTGTCTGTGAATATTGGGTGGTGAAAGGATTCGAAATCTACAATTAAAATGTATCCGTTTTACTTTGAAGGAATGTGCTCATCCGAAGTGTTCCCGAAGAAGTTCCCTACAAAATTTTTTAATCGGGTGGAAAGGCAAGTGGCCGAGAGCTGAAATCATTACCTACCCTGCAGGGGAATTGTGATACTATCTTGACGCACCTTTGTAAGAGTTTCGATCTCACAAATCTTTCTGATATCTGTTCACTTTACTGTGCACACAAAGCAGATATCTCTGATTTTCTGATCTCAATCGATGGCTGCCTTCATATTCTTGATGGCTTTTGCGAGTTGCCAGCTTTAGAGAGCAAAGTGCCCCTTTCCAAAATCGTACCTTATCTGGTGTCAAGCTAAAGCATATCGTTTCATGGTGCTTCGAGCCCCTTTCAGATTCGGCTAAGTGCGGTATTCCGTAGGTTATTCTATTTCTCAAGTATTTCGGAATAATGAAGGAATCAGCCACTCGTAGATGACACTTGCGTCTGGTTAAGAAAACTCGCACAGTGTATTTCTTACTTTCAACTGAAAACAACGCAATGGTTGAATGGCTCAAGATAATTGGACACGCCATAATGGGTTGATTTTTGAGTTTATAATGAAAGCAGAGCGTACGAAAATCATTGTCCCGGGAACTAAGTTTGAGCAGAACTTTTCTGCATTATCGTCATCGCTACCTATAACGCGATTTCTCGGACGGGGCTTGAAATATGAATCTTGCAAAGCAGCTGCGATGCAATTTAAGAATGGTTGTAGCGTTTCTGTTAATCTTCGCGTTAATTAACGAGTCGTGAGATGGTGCGGGGGCTAACGTACTGGCTTCCCACCCTGAGGGCGCGGGTTCAAATCCCGGCGGTGTTGAATATTTTTCAGAGGTATCTCGATCCCTACTTGAGGTGCTTTGTGGAGGGCACTTTGAGTGAGTACGGCGTCCGTCGGATGGGACGTTAAGCTGCGGACCCCTTGGCGCCTTTCGTAAAGAGTAGGCTAATGCCGACGCCGGGTTTCTCTCCACCCTTCATCCTTTCCTGTCCATCCCCTATGGCGCAAATGACCTTAGCTGTCGGTCGCCTCCCCTAAAAACTACTACTACATTAACGAGTCGAGTAACGCTGGCTCAACGCGAGGCTTCTATGAATAACCGATATAACGAGGTAGTAGAGAATTTTTGAGAAATTTTAGACAGTAGAGAAACTTTTGAGATGTAAGTCGAAGTCTTGATCTCAAGTATTTCCTGGAGTTCGATCAACTGTCTCTTAGGTACTGAAATTCCCCTGCATATCATGGGAACAAATACCGATTTCTCGTCAGGGACACCTACTACCTTCGCTTTATATTTCCCTCTTGGTCCATTTTACTTTAAACTTAATATTCTTGATATAAACATATGGGTGTTGAGCTGCTACAACCCCCAATCACTTAACCAGCATAAATATACTATATAACGTTTCATTCTCAATAGAGCCTTGTGACGATTATGTGAGAGGACTCCGAAAGAAGACTCCATCAATCTCAACAACGTCCCTACGAAGACGATTAAATATTATTATTACACTAATCTAACAGCCATCAAGCAAAGGGTGAACAGGAAGACTCCTGATGAGACACATGGGACAAGAAATATTGTACGCCAGACAGGATAAACATGCAGATATGAGTTGGCTGATGACCCACAAGTATCGCGATTAATGCTGTGCGTAATGTTAATAAACAACAACGGTCTCATTAAAGAGTTCATGAAGTGTAAACTTATCAAAATCCACACAAAGACCAAAAAAATTAATACATTTCAATTTTCAGTGAGGACGAGGCTTCTAATGCATAGTGAACGGCACCATCATCGAATTCGAGCGGCCCTTCCGCAGATAGAGAAAAATCCCAGGTCGTTCGGCACGATTATATTTTCATACTGCTTGGTCGCCTACTACCCCTTGACACGCGCCACTGCAGGGGCGGCGGTGCTGTTCGGGTAGCATGTAGCCCCATGACAGTGGTAGCCTTGCCAGCCCTGAATATTAAAGGAATTGAGCACGTATTTAAGGACAATATCTCGAAAAGTAGACATCCCAGAGAGTTCAAGTCATTTGTATCCATCCGTTGGAGCATCTTTTACGAGTGAACAAAAAAACTATTAATCCCGCGAAATTCGTTATAAATACGTATTTAA
The DNA here is from genome assembly GCF_022747635.1 of Hetaerina americana. Lineage (NCBI taxonomy): Eukaryota > Metazoa > Arthropoda > Insecta > Odonata > Calopterygidae > Hetaerina > Hetaerina americana. Next base: position 34,787,910 of record NW_027286069.1, read on the forward strand.
GTGCTCTCATTGGATCCGAAGATTTTCCCTTCGCAAAAGTAGCTTTTTTCCTCTAGACGTACCTTGTACTTCTGGTGACGCTTTGAAACATGCTTTTCATCAGTTCTTTTTTTTTCGTGAAGTGATTGTTTAGGGTTCCAATTTCAGCTACAATATAACTTATTTGATGGCAAGAATATCTTATGACCGCAGCTCAGTGCCTGAGAAATTTACGTTTCGACTCAAAATTTCGGCTCTCTTTTCCCGGTTCAATACTTCGTCTTCCACTCTTTCTCTTGCACAGCATTCCATTTACAGTAAACACTGTTTATACCTTTCCACTCTGGAGGGTCACTCGAAGGATTGATGACTTTATGTATGTGATTTTCTCCTGCAGTGTACTTATGAAAAGCTTTGATTGGTTGATTACTAACGAGTTTTATTTGCATCAAGTAGTCGCTGTGAAATTTCATTTGACTACCCTATCTCGTAAGCTGTAGGAAATAGGAAAAGGAAGTTCTGTTTGTTTTTCCGAAAATACGTACACGAAAAAAGGCTACGTTTGGCAATGAAGAAAGTCATCTTTAATCAAAACAAAGCACGCCCACACATAAGTGTCGTTGTCATGGCAAAAATAGGCGAACTAAGATACGAATTGTTGCTACACCCGCCTTATTCACCTGATTTGGCACCATCAGATTTCCATCTCTTCCCGAAGCTCAAAATTTTCCCCAGTGAACGGAGATTCTCTGCAAACAAAGAACTGACAGCCGCAAGTAGACAGGTATTTTGCAGCCCTGAAGGAATCCAATTTTTGAGATGGGATCAAGCCATTGGAGCATCGCTGGACCAAGTGCATTAGTTTACGGAGAGACGACATTGAAAAATAAGAAGGTTTCACTGAAGTAAGTCGTTTATTTCTATTCCATTCCGAGAAATTTTCAAATTACCCACGTATTCACTTCGCATCGAAATCTAATATCAATGTCCTTCTAGTTTTGATTCATACAAATGAAAGATACAGTCTTGAACCACCAGTCTCCGTTCACATGACTAGCTTTTTCACCGTAAGAGAAAATAGAAGCAACCTTAGCCCGAATACGCACTTGGCCTCAAATATCATGGTCATATGATACCGATATTGTTTTACCTGCTCCATTTTCATTACATTCTCTATTCACAATACGAATGAGCACAAGACCATGCTTGCAAATAGGTATGTGTTCGGTTGGCAGAAAACTGCTACCGTAGAAAGGCCATTGGTAAGGGTGTATGAAGTAGGCCAAGTAGAAGTAGTAACTTTAGGGTAGGTGATCGACAGCTGAGGTCATTTGTACCATTGTCAGCGTTAACTAAGCGTCCGCATTACTAACATTTATCCTTTGAACGAATTACCACATTAGAAAATAGTTTATCGAACAATAGGATATGAGTAATTTAGAGTCTGGGAATGTAATTTCCTTCTTTCTGGTAACTTGGACCGAATTAACCGATAGTTACAGTTTTAAATTAACTAATATCGTTTAAGACGCATTATATTCTAGCTGTATCAGTAAAAATATAATTCAGTTTTTTTCATTACCCCGAGCAGTACAAACTTTACGCGTGGAGTTATTTTTTTCCGGTGATTTTACAATGGAAGTGGCTGTTACGCGGTACAAGGTAGGGATGCATGAGACCAGGGGCGTCCAAACGGTGCTTTGGAGCGTGTTCCTAATGTCGTCCCTCCCCATTCCTCTCGAGGAGAACAAATTCGAGGCAGCATTTAGGCACGGTAGGTAGCGTGGCGGTGCAGTACAGTTGGAAGGTGCTTCTCAGTTCGCTGAAAGTCCGATCAGTATGCGTCAGTCCCATTCACAATGTAGGATATGGTGATAAGCGACGCCCACCACGCCTTGCCTACTTTTTTCGTTTGAGCATAGCAGAGAGGAGTGTTGGTCAACAGGCTTGAACCCAGCGCGGGTGCACCTAACTGACAGAGTATCGGGGATGCAACTCTTCGTTGCGCCGTTCCCGCCCACCGGCGATTCCTGCCACCATCGAGGGAGACCTCGGCTGCCGAGACCGCCGATGGTGCCGCCGACCGCCATGCAACTGCTGGGTATACGAAGCCAAGGAAGCTCGTGAGTTGAGCGATCCTTTAGTTGATATCACCTAAAAACATTTCCGTACCTACTTGTTGCGTAAGTTTTTTTCAAATATTTAATGTGAAACAGAACGAGTGTGGATTGAGTTTGTGTGGTGGCTAGTGCACTGCCCACCACGAGGTTCCGGGGTCAAACCCCGACAATGGCAGGATTTTTCAGAGGTACCCCAATTCCTATGCCTCATGCGGAGAGCATTTCAAGTGGAGTACAGTCCCGAATGCCGGATGTGACGTTAAACTCTGGACTGCCTGGCGCATTTCGTTAAAAGTAGGTTAATGCTAACACGAGGTTTATCGCAATCCTTCCCCCTTTCTTTGAGCATTCTATCTCCTCCTAATTACCTACCTCCTATCTCTAATGGCGTAAATGACCTCAGCTTGCGTTCTTCTCCCGAATTACTATTACTACAGAACGAGTGCCGCAAGTAGTGGTCTGCCAAAATACTAAGAGGAACGAAGTTGAGAAAAATTTATGATTCAAGCGTCTTTGGGCTTTGGCCCTAGTTGATTGATTTTATTTAACGAATGAAACGGCTCACTCAGTGTAATCCCCGCGGGGCAATTCCTTTGTTATTTCTGCTGTTAACAATTGTTATAATAGTATCGGAGTACCAGCTTCTTTTTTGGAAAGAGGATTCAAATTAAATTATTTGTACAAGAGTCACGAAAATTCCATAAATCAATGAAAATATCAAAGGTAGAATGGCGCACTTCTGAAGTTATTTTCGCAGATCCTGGCATAAAGATGTTGAGAATGATTCTGGACACAAATATACCGAAAGTCTGCCAGAAAAACTAAATAAACATTACATGAACTTAATTTCAACTCTTTTTCCATTGATTTCTTCGAATTTAGGAAATTTAATATTTAATCAGAATTCAGTTTATATAACGCATTTTTGAATGAAAATACTTTGATGGTATCTAAAATCATAAAACGTAATGGCAACGATAAACGCGATTCATTGCAGCGGAATTATCGAATGTTAAATTCAGAAAATGAGGCTTCGTTTGATTTTTTAAGTATCAGGATTGTATGTGTTCGAAATCACGCGAAAACTTGGGCGTCACGCGCCGTTGGGGCTACATATGAGATGGTCCCTGCCCTCTAACCTTTCCAAAATCCAAGCCTCGTGTTGCCGACAATCATTGACCTTTCACTCCGCTCAAGTCAGACAACAATTTAAGGGGAAAGTTCGGCACGCGATTCCATTTCACCCCTTTTAGTTCAAATTCGCACACCACACGCGAAATAGTCGGATGGGAACAGATGGTGCCCGCCGCTGCTTCGAGCCAGACGGTTTGAAGGCACGACGCGTCGAAAGGGAACGAACTGAGATTGTCGGAAACTCCCTTCTTCCTCGCCCTCTTCCTTATCGAAGCTCGAGAGGAGAATTTTCGACTTCCCCTTTGCTAACCCCTCCGGTATCGTTCCAATATTTCACTGCGCACCCTGCTTGCGACACCCCTAGACTGGCGGCGTCGTGGAAGCATAGTGATTAGAGCGTTCGGCTACTGACCGCAGGGTTCCGGGTTCAAAACTGAGGTGATGCTTTTGAATAACTCACCTTAGAATCCAAGGAAAACTGGATGATCCCACCGGATGGACTAATTAAGTGTTTGGTTCACCTCATCCTGTGAGCGTGTGAATTCCGCACTGCCCTTGATGTTGGGGGTGAGCTCTAACCTCACATATCGACTTAAACTTTTGAATCGATTGCTGTGGATAGATATACCTATTGATTGACATGCGGCTGCAGATCCTATTTTTTAAATAGATAGGATGGAGACGGATAAAAGTAAGTGAAATGTAATTCAATGATAAGAACGCACGCAGGAACAGATTATGGAGTATGTACACGTATATGTCGATTTAATTTTTATAGTTATTAGCGGGTAAAATATTATTGTTAAAAAGCCACAATCATTGTCATAGTTATAAATTACAATTAATGTAAACAAAAATATATTATGAGGTCTCAGAGGAAGAGGATGGGTAACTTAGACGTTGCAAATGGAGGGCAAAAATTAGAGTTAGTGGAACAGTGTACTTAACTAGGCGCTATTTTGGATCATGAAGGTAAAACTGTTAGGAACATGGTAGAATTGCATTAGACAAAGAATCTTTCACAAGGAGGCTGGAGTTGATGACAGTGACCTTTTGTAAGGCTTTTAAGAAAATATTGGTGAACACTTTGATTTAGTATGTTGTTATGAACGGCGCGGAAAATTGATCGTTGAACCAAGATAATAGGCATAGATTGAAGGCGTTTGAGATGTGGGGCGTGCATAAGGATGGAAGATGTAAACTTGGAAAGAAAAGAGAACAAACCAAGTGTTAGTAATTGTTTGGGGAAGGAGACACAATTGTTGGGAGAAATCCAATGGAGGAAGGAAGAGTGGATGGGGAGTATTTTTAATGAGGATGGAATGTTGAAGACTTATTGGAGAGGAGAACGATAGAAAAGTGGGGAAGGGGTGGAAGAAGGTTAGGGATGCTGGACGGAACGAAGGAAAGGAGAATGTATGCGAAATCGAGGAAGGATTTATCGTAGCATGGGGTCTCTGTTTGTCTTATTGGTTGAGGAACGGTTTTTGGAAATCTAGTGGTGTTTAGCCTGTGTCCATCTATAACTGTCAAATAAAAATATAAAATTCTACCTTCAACGACGAGCAGCTTAGGAGCCTAGCGGGCAGAGGGTTCATCCTTTGAACGGACTTCCTATATTAAATCTGGGTAAATCCTTAGCTCCATCCATGCATTTGTGATGTTTCTGGTAATACCTAGACCCTCGTGGGGTACTGATTGCTGGAGAAAGGAAAGGAGCTGGTCCGTCTAGCCTAAATGAGTGAATTTCACTCAGAGATAAACTCTACTATCGCCTACCAAACAAACCCTCGGATTAGTTGCAGTGGTATTTTTTATGATTCCTGTTCCTGATTCTTTTCGAAGTTTGTTTTGGAACTGGAAGAGTAATAATATCACAAGCACTTACATTTTCACTTACTTAATGTTTATTTAATTTGTTGGAAATCAACTCAAATTTAAGCATAATAATTGCAAAGGAAGAATGATGCGCAGTATACGCATAAGAGGCCAATTAGCTTTTGTTTAATGAAAGGCCAACTTAAGCTTTATTTCCTCAGATTAATTTGAACTATATGTGTAGCAGGGTGTATCGTACAAGCTCTGACGTGGGCTTGCACGATATGCTACGAGACCATTCGAATAGCCGCTATCTATTCGCAGAGAATAATGGAGACAACGGAACGGGAGATGATGATACAATCTAAATGAACTTGTGGATGGCTAAAAATTTCAGTAAAGGAGCGCGAATTTACGCTATCATCTTGTACATTCTCAAGTTAGAAAACTTGTTAATTTTGTATCATTGCGCGACTGTGCGGAACCAGATATTGAACGAATGCTTAGAAGCCTTTTTACTTTTTGGAGGGCCGTAGGTTCACCCTCCCTTCAGTAGCTTAAGAGTTCAAATCGCTCTTATATCGAAATAATTTCTTTGGAGAGTATTCAACGCAATACCAAGGGAAATTGTATTTAGGAACAACTTCATCTGGTCGTTTTTCAAAGTTTCATGAAATTGGCTATGTTTAGAAAAATATGCCAATCTATTCTCTGGAATGATAACATGAAATCATTGTTAAATATATATATATATATATATATATATATATATATATATATATATATATATATATATATATATATATATATATAATATTTATACAGTATACATATAAAAATATATTATTCAACACCTATTTTAAACGGTAGACTATCAAATAATACCAGCAATTACAGTGGTAGGCGTAACCACAAAGAGAATTTAAGAGATACGGGTCACCAGAAGGATCTATGCAAGGAATCCTTTTTCGCAATTCGTGTTCACAATATAAAAGGTCATCACGTAGAGCACCGTGCACCGTTCGAAAATGAAATCAGACCGAATGCCAACAAATAACGGATTATAATTTTAGCTGGTAACCCAACATCCCATTCCACGCGCCCTGGTTGCGATTGCATGGTAAAATGTAGGTAGATGTAGATAATACCATGTTTCGCCGTTACCATGTCAGGGCATTGGACTTGATCCAATGGTCTGAGAGCATTGACCCTCGACACCGTGTCGCGGGCATCATATCGCCAGCCATGCCATGGGGCTGCATCTGTGACCGACTACCGCGCAGATGCGCGATAGCCCAGCGGGGGCAGCTAAGGGGGTCAAGGGTTTGAATCTCTAGATAAACCCAAGTCGTTAAAATCATATCTTTCTGGTACCAGACTTCATTTTCTGAATACCATATCTCCTTTGAAAGCCACGATTGACGCAAGGGAAGAAATTGCCTCCCCAATCTTTCAGTCAATTACCGTTTCTCTTTTTTATCTTACATGCGTCAACTGATTCAAAACAAAATAATTTAGACAACTTTCTAGCTTCATGGACGATTTTTACCTCCCAATATTGTACCATTTCAATTCAGGCACTAGATATTAACGGGCTAGCGAGAAGATGCTTGGATATCTAATGTAACTCCTCATAAATGATGTGAGGAACATGCGCTCCACATTAGCCCAGCTCAGTCAAAATTTGTGGATGGAAGTATTTCGATGGAATCGCTTTGTTTGCACGATACAGGTCTTCCTCCGATATCAGCTAAAAGGTTGGGTGAGACAGAGCGTGTCCAGGGTCATCTCCCAGATTCGAACCCGAGACCCTCCGATTCGCAATCGAATGCTCTTCCCACTGGGATACCTCGCCACATCTGATGTTCATACGATTACATTTCCCAGTTGGTATTCACCGTAGAATCTCTAAATCTCGAGTTTGTCCCAGGGCATAATTTCTTTTAGGTGATCTCACACACACACATACATGACGTAGGTATGTCCATTGTAGTATATAAGATACTGTAGAGAGATTTTTCGCAGTAGTTTTCTGGTAGATAGGTTTTTTAATAGGTTTTAAATGGGACAAGCACTGCTAAACGTTTAAGCCCCGCATTGCGCGACACTAAATATCCTATAAGCATATTACTATAGTGGATTGCGGTAGTCCAGGGGTAGAGTGTTAAACTACTGATCGGAGGGCCCGGGTGCGATTCCCGGGCAAGCCTCTCTGGAATCCTGCAGCTCCACCTAAGCTATGTGATTTTTCGGGTACCAGATCTTTCTGGAAAACCATAACCGGCACAGGGAAAGGAACTGGCCCCTAATCCCTGATGTGTGAATTTCACTCGCCGTTGGGCTTATTACTGTGTGAACCTTATCATCAACAACCACACCGACCTTAGAGTTGATTAATTTATTTATGGTTTATATTACCATGAAACATTTCCTACCTCCACTTGATGAGGAATAAGGATAGATTGGAGGCTCCTAAGATGTGGGCATGGAGAAGAATGAAGTAAATACGTTGGAAAGAGAGGAAGACAAATGATGAAGTTTCAAATAGCGCGAAGGTGGGAAGTTGCTGAGAGAAATCCGGAGGAGGCAGAAATATTGGGTGGAGGTAATATTTTGAGATAGCGCTATTTTGAAGACTTCTATAGAGAGGAAAAAGTTGGAAAAGCGGGGAAGAGGAAAGGAAAAGTGAGCTTTTAAGACAGCATGAAGGCAGGCAGCAGTTACGAAGAAATGAAGAAAGAAATAGAGCAAGGCAGGCAAGGGGAAGTTATTTCAATTCGAATAAGGTGATCGTGTTTAGTGGCCGTCAAAAATGTACCCTTAATGTAGGTAGAATGCCTTGAATGAATGTTACGTGCATTACCCTTTATTCCGTCCAGCACGCTATAACTTTCCTCCCTCCACGTCGTTTACCTAACATGTTCCTCTTTCCTCTACATGCGTACATGATGTGCTGCTCTCTGCCATAGCGTCTTCACGAACGCGAAGGGCATGAGATCATGATCACGGAAATGCAAGTTTTAAAGACGGGTGGCTGAAACGTGTCTCGTCGCAGATGAGTTTCACGAGCGCACGCCAACGGAGGAGTTGGACGTGCTCATCTGCCTAATTATGACGCAAAAAATATCTTTTACGTACTTTACTCTTTCAACTTCGGTTGCCTCGTAGAAAATTGCTTTTTCCGTCGAACGGAGTTGTACGACGTAATACCTGCCACATTACCCTCGCTTCCATTCCGTCCGACACTCGTTGCGTGCAGTAGGTTGTTCATGTGAAGAGAACTTTATGTTAGTTTCCTGTCTCCTGAGGAGTTTGCTCTCCTTCTCCCTTGACACATACAAACACAAGCCGCCACCCCAACTCCACCCCTTCCTCCTCACTTAATTCCACCCCCCATTCCCTCCCCCTTCCACATCCGTGATCGTAAAAGTTTCAGCAGTGCGTGCGGATGCTTCTGTGATTGCTCTCCCCTACCCCTCGCCATCCCTCCGCAAATCCTTACAACCCTTCCTGACTTCACCCCCAACGGCTTAAACTCAGTTCACGCGCTCATATTTCCTGTTATCAAAAGTTTACAGCAACAATTTTGGCCCGAAGCGCAAGAGTAGAGTACTCTCGTGCATGTCAGCTAGATGTTAGCCAAATGTTCACGTGATTTCAAACCGAGAAATCGCTTGTGAGGCTAACAATTGCGCATCGCATTGCGTCAGGCCGTGAAAGCATACAAAGGCTGCAGTGTCACTAATAATCCCATTAAAAAAACATGATACCACTAATTAAAATGGAAGGGATGGAAATTAAAATGTTAATCAGGAATAATTGAGTTCTTTCATCTAAATCTTACCATAAATACCAATGCTACTCAATGCAACAATTTCAGAGTGTAAAAATCATTCGCCTTGACTGGGAATGATTTTTACACTCTGAAATTGTTGCATTGAAATGCACATTAGCGGATGACTCCGTTAAAAGTTACTGTTGCGGCATCTCCCGCAGTTTCTTTGGAATTTACCAATGCTACTGCTAATTGTAAGTTTCTATAAATATAGCAAACTGTTACAGGCTTTACTGGGTGGGATAGCGCCATAGACTGCGCAATTCCACATTCACAACTTACTTGGAAATGCTAAAGCTATTTCACTGGTGTCATATAAATTATGAATGTGGAATTGCGCGGACTGTGTTCTTTGTTCATTTTTTTCTACCATGTAAATGAATATGACAAAATGCATGATTAGGGATTGCCTGATACTAGTTTTTTTCCATTCTGATCCCGATTTTCCAATACGGCCAATCCAATGCTACTCTATGTAATTATCCCAAAGGATTTCAACATGCCTATTTTTTTAGTGTATAAATATTGAGTAATATATCATATTTTCTTCTGCAATTTTAGTAATTACATTTTTGAAATGTGTCAGCTGAATTACTTTCATGGACTTGACCTATCATTTTGTTGCAAAATCGAATCGTCAATGGATAAAAAGGGCAGGACCACATCACGTCCGCACAATATCACGCAATTAAATGAAAAAATTCAAGCATGCAATTTCGAATGCAAAATTTAATCGAACCCAACTCCTAAACAGACACCCATCCCTGACTTAATCGATTGTTGAATCCTCCTGCGTTTTCATCTTTTTTGAATAATGATTCCCCCTTTTCTAAATTCCTCGAGGTGTCATAGGGAGGGGGACGCCCCAGGACGGTCACTTGGCCGGACTTTGGTACGATGTACTGTAACACCATGTTACTTCTTGCGATATGCTCTTCATCAAATTCAAATATTCAAATGCAAATCACTCATTTTGAAAGCTCAAACCACCAATCTTGTTCAGAGAGAACAAAACAGCTTGAATGTCCGTGAATATAATTGTTTAGCAAAATAAATGAAACAGTTTCTGGCGTCACTTGGTGGAAATTCTTCATATTGAAATTAAATTTAAAATACTTCGCCTTTCCACATAAACCACTTTTATAACGACTTAGGTTTCGTTATGGTATAACATCATCAGGTGACCTGATCAGACCTGATGATGTTAAACCATAACAAAACCTAGGTCGTAATAAAAGTGGTTTATGTGGAAAAGTGAAGTATTTTAAATTTAATTTCAGTGTTTAGCAAAACTTTGGTGCTTGGGTCGCTACGTAGCGAGCTGCCATGGCCGCTGTAAAGGACTCTGCTTCGTACAATAGACTCCCATTTTTCGAAGAACCTAGTGTACCTTGTGGATTTAAAACTGGTTTTATTCAATTTTACTTTTATGCGTGGTGCTGAATTCCTCGTTTTCCCCAATCTTTTCCCCCATTTTCCATTGTGAACATGTATTCTACAAGAGTATAAATGTTCATTTTGCAGTCATTTTCTCTTCACTCGACCACATTCCTGTACTGGTGTCAGTTAAGGTCAGGGATTGTATTATAGGATATTTTTAAAATTAATTTACAGAATCAAAATTATCCTAACACATGATTATAATTTTCTTGCAAATATCATTCTTGATTAGTTATGCATAGCCTTTGTGCGTTAACAGGGGGATTCAATGAATGTAATTATACACTCATTGGCATGGAAAATTTGAGTCATGTGAATAAAACAGAATTGTAACTGACAACCTCTACAGCGTATTTGACTTGCAAAAAAAGTTTGATTAATTATATAAGGTCTTTAATGTGAACCGGAAGACAATCCGTGCACGTGTATGATTCTTATTTTGGTATCGAGCGTTAAAAGAAGACATAAATTTGCTGGCCTCCTTGTTTTATCTATTATCCACGCTCACGTTCAAGGCCGTGTCCATTGACTGCAGAAGTAGTGTGTGGAGGTGGATGCTTGCAAACGGGTATGGGGCGAGGGCCCAGTGGGCTCATCGCGAGCGCTGAATAAGGCATCCGACCACGTCCTCGATACCCTTTCTATTGTTCGACATATTCTCCCAACCCCATCGCTCTCTGTAACCCCTTGTTGTACCAACGCTCCACCCCATATTGTCCTCCCGATGACCCATCGAGTCCTCTCCCCATGGTGACCTGAACAATGGATCCTCGGGCCGCATAAACGGGCGATTGGGACAGTTCAAATAAAACTGTTATCAGGAAACAACAATAGTGAATTTGCATTATTAAATTTAACAATATAAAATATTTTCCTAGCAATTTAAATATAATAATTAAATGATGACTCAGTCATCGCGTGTACTTAAAATTGTAAGGTGGTTGTTAACAGATCTGCAGCAAGACTTTGCGTAAGCGCCCTTACTATCCGAAATTTCATTAACCGGTATGGTCTCATTTCGTGTCAGCTAGTAGACTGGGTACCAGCAAGCGTACTAATAAGTCCTTTCAAGCGGTGCAGTGGACTTGGGGTTCAGGAATCATCTTTCGTTTTATGGAATGCGAAATGGGCTGTGCACTCATCGCCTAGCGGTGGATTTCTGAGGAAATAGGCTAGATAATGTCCCCATTCACTGCCTTCCTAAGGTATTTGCTGTCTCTTTTATTTTATCACCTTTGTCTAAGCTATCGATGAGTTCGCGATTCCTGGCTGCTTCCCTGCATTGTCAAATAAAAAAAGGTTGATACCGTCACTGTCACCTCAAGGTAAATTTCATGTATGAATTTCATTGAGTGAAAATGTAGATTTACTAGTAATTTATTTTATATTTAGTAGTATTTTCGATAACTTCACTTGGTTTGGTGACCCTGTGGTAGTGTAGCCCCGCGTTTATTGAGCCTCCACTCCCAATTTTTCATTTATTATTGTGTTTAAGGTCTTTTTCTCTCAATGATTATCGTCTACATTTCATCGGTCAACACTTCCACTCCTTCAACCATCTACGTGAAATATTCCGATAATTTCTCACCTCCCCTTAATGGCTCGTCAAATCGCGCTCATTAATTACACTAATCTAGCCCCCTCTACAGAATGTTTTCCAAGCGGATCGTGCGCTAAGTGCTTACGTGGGATTTACTGTTTAAATCTTATGGGAGTATTTCCCGTCCTGTTTATTTTTCAAGGGGAGCTCAATTTGGAGAATAATAATAATTAATGCCATGAAATTATCAATCAATAATTATTAAAATATAAATTCAAAAATTATTAACATATAAATTCAATAATTGTTTGAGCTAAATATTTTATCATTAAAATGAATTATTATTATTAATTATCAATTAAGGATTTAATATTGGGTTAGAGTGGGCTGTTTTACCCTGGCACTACACACTCTTGTATTTTTAAGCCATTATTTATATGACAAAAGATTTCTTAAACCCCAGACTACATGTAACAATAACTCGCTCTTTAGCTCTGCATACTTTCTACTTTCCTAAATTCCATCCAAAAACACTGTTCTTTTCCTCCCTCTCCTTCGCTTTCCCAGAATTCTCACCTCTATTACCGCTTTCAGTATCCTTCTCACTATTTCCTGCGTCCACTTGTTCTGTCTTCTCCAAATTTATCCCAACTGCGGTTTCTCTTCCCCATCATACCAAGTACTTCACGGGACATGTCTATTCGTCCTTTCTGTCCATTTCCTTTTTTCCATTATTCTCCAAACCCTTCCCTCAAAAGCCTACAGTTATGATATGAATTAATAAAGTTAATTGTCTCGTACTTATGGCATTTTGTAGCAATCGAAATAAAACACTTTGTCTCATTCACAAGATAGGGTATATTCTACGACTTAGGTTGGCTTATTATTTTTCTGAGCATTGACCTAGATGGGGAAAGTCCATGAATACTTGATTGTGAGGTAAGAAAGGCATTACGGATATTAAAATCACATAAGGCTGAGGGCACAGATACAATTCTAGTAGAACTGCTTAAGGGTTTATAAAACAAAGGAGGGAGAGTTTTTATTGGTTAATTTGAAGCGTTAATGAGGGAGGTATTTCGTGAGGTCAGTGTGAATTTTCATCCCAAAAATTAGAAAGGCAGCCGGATATAAGGGCTGTGGAAAAATAAGTTTGATTTCATCTTAATGCTAAGGTAGGACTTGGTATTATCAACAAGACGATGGCGTGGTTGGAAAGGGTTTTCTTTGGGGATTATTAGTTTGAGTTAAGTTTGGGGTAGAAGGAAGCTTGATGCCATGAACCGTAACAATATCGTTATTAGAAATAAACAGTGCTTTTTCCACATAGAGTTTTTTTATTGATTAAAACAAGATTGGCCGTTGGGAGCTAAACTTTTAGAAAGTTGAATAATAAGGACCACCTTTGGGAAACATGCATGAATACATGCAGAATTAATTTGTTTGTTTTGTACATTTAAAGAACGCATTCGATGGAGTAATTGATTAGAATTAATCAATGCATCACGGAGGATAGGAGTAGATTGAAGGGATAGGAGAATTATTTAATGCATTACTTCTGAATGGCTTAGATTTTGATAAAATAATCTGGCAGTTTAGTCCACTTCTCTCTCTTATTAAATTTATTCTGGTGGTATATTTCACTTCTTATTAGTGTGCGCAGTTCCCAGAGAAAACACCATGTCACCTCTGATTCGTGGCAACAAATTTTAGTAAATCATAATCAAATTTAAATTTAAAATTGTTTATATTTTCTATCTCTGCCTCCGTTTAACCGAAAAAGAGGGCAAATATTGACACTTGGCAGTCTTCCTTTTGTTTGCTTTTAGTAAAATATCCCACGTAGTCAAAATCCTGATAATGATTTCAAATATGTTATCAAAATCATTCCATGTATTATTTACTAATGTGTAATTTTCTGTTTATGAATTTGGATAAAGTAAGGCAAACCGGGTGAAAGAAGGTATTTGTACCGAAACCTTAACTTTTGCAGGCAAGGACTTAAACATGCTTCCAATGAGTAAGTGGCTTGTTAATGGCACAGGGCGTATCAATGGTTCCCTTTCTGCTGAAGGCGTGATTTCTTGTGACAATACACCCCCCCTATATGGTGACGAGGGTTGTATTTACGACCGTGTAATAGCCGCTGCTGTTAATCTATCTGCGACCATATCTTTTTCTGACAGCAAGAGCCTCCACCGGGATATTAACTCAATAGTGTATATGAACCTGTTTTATATAGTGCTATAAATATTTTAGGGAAAAGCGTTCACTAATATTCACTGAGCTGGATAGTGTGAAATACGCTCGCATATAAAGTCAAAAGTATCTGACCATGGTAATAAGCTGAGAGGCATCGTTTTAAACTGTTATAGCTTGTTTCCTGGGAAGCCTGATGACATACTGCTGGACGAGATTCCATAAAGAGTACACCGGCCATCTGAAATCAATTAAGAAAACTGCTGCGATACTCCGCCCTAAAAATCTCAAAGTTTTTATAATTTATTTTTCGTTCGCCAGGCGTGTTTGATGAAGATATTCTTTAAAATCATTTCTTCGAAATTCTCTCTTTTATTTATTTCCCAAGGATTCAATTCCTATTGAACGTAGTATAGGATATTTTTAATTAGCCCTTAGTGCCAGAAAAAATATCAAATGTCTTATTAGTGTGACCAGTTGCCTCTGAAATTATGAGAATTTCAATCCTCAATTTTCTAGTTATCTCGTCACACTGAATAGCTGATATACTACTATAGTATATATATATATATATATATATATATATACTATAGTAGTATATATATATATATATAAATATATAATATAGTATATATATATATATAAATATATATATACTATATATATATATATATATATATATATATATATATATATATATATATATATATATATATATATATATCTTAAATCCCTCCCGTATATTTCTGAACCCAACCTCTTAAAACCATCTCAGTTTCCACTCAAATATTTAAAGCTTATTGTACATTTGGACCAATTGATGCAAACCAGCTCAGCGCCTATTATCATTGATCGATATTTTATCCAAAACACGAATTATTATCTATATTCAAGTTTCCTTGAAGACTTGTCGGTAGAATCTGCCAGTTATTGTTCATTTTAAAGGAAATATTTTTCTGCTTATGGAGAATCGAAAGCGAAGCTCGTAGTAATATACCTGTATAAAGCTTTTGATGGCTAACTGGGGGATTTAAGGATGGTAGGACGATTAGAGAGACATAAAAAGCCAGTGATATCGTACTTCCAACGAAAAGCAATATGGGCTCTCATTCTCTCCGCAGGTACGGACGATTCAAAATGTTTTTTAAACCGCACCAGGCGCATTGGTATTAAAGCTTATTTTAAATCGTTCTTTCAGAGTTAAGTCCGCTCTTTCGTCCAAAAATCGATTTGGGATTCATCGTGCCAAATTTACGTTTCCCGTCGCAATAGGCTGTGATTTCGATAGAAGATGAGAATTGAAATTGAAATCATTAGAGACGAGAAAAGGATGTATGAAACGATTTGCGAATGATAATCCATAGAAAATATCAGTGAAATGTCAGCTGACATCTTTGAGGGGTTATAAATGGAGACTGAATTAACTGGAAAGACTTTTCAACACGTGGACATGAAAAATGTTTACCTCCATGAATGGAAGTGGAAGCGGAATGTTGTGAGTATAGTCCTAGTGCTACGAAGTACAAGGGGGCATGGTGAGTTCAGCTATAAAATTAAAATAATAACGTGAGAATCAAAGTACTCTAATGAGATGAGAATAGTGGTATCATTTTGGAGCGAAGATAATTTCCTCGCAAAAATATATAATTACTCCGAAGCTTTGGGTTACCCTCGATTGCAGAGAACGGTATTTCGAAAAGATGAAAAGGCTGAAGAATACATATCACGCACAGTTGAACTCGGCACACCCGTTGGGTAACTTGCCGAAAGGATAATATTTGGAGCGGGCCAACATTTTAGCTTGAATGCGGAATAACCGCCAGCCAGTACAAAACGCCATCAGTCATGACAATATCAGCACGTTTTAGTCATGTGGAAGGATACCAACGCCCATCGGATGGTTTAGGAGGCTCGGAGAAAGTTGAGGGACCCCTGAGAGTTTATCGTGGACTTTTGATTATCCGTTGACTTCGAGAAATGAAGTAAATTATCAACTGAAATAATTATTCATAACGTATTCAACGCTCGAAGATCATTTCGAACTGGTTTCCAAATCCGCAGCAACAGAGTTAGTGACGATTCAGAACGTGACGGGGTCGAGTTGGTTTTGATTAGATTTAAATCGATCCCTAACGAATACGTTTCAGTGTTTTTTTACGACTGAGACTTTTTTTGCGGCCCCGTTCAGTGATTCCGGAGCTATCGCGGGCAACGCAAATTCTCCTGGGGAGGGGCGTGGCTGAGAGGCGGATCGTGTCTCCGGGTAGGTGTATCCTCCAGGGACGTGGGGGTATGCACTCCCTCGTATTCCCCCCCTTGCGCGCGCCCTTTCTCTCTATCAGGAGAGGGATGGGGTCCCTCCCTCTCGTGCCCCTCGCCCCCCACACACTTTCCCTGTCGGTCCCCTGGGCCAGCCCCCTTTCGCCACCACCTACACAGGTGATGACGTGAGAGCCTAGATGAGGACAGTCCGATCGGGACAATTTGTCTGGGATGTATTAATTCAAGGCCGAACGCGGAGCAATCAAGATAGACATCGACTCTACTCGGCTCGATGATTGAAGTGGTTCGTCCAGTAAAAAATATAGCCTGACACGGAATACCCAGAGAAAGTCGGCAATAAATGCACGAAAAACATTCTCTTCTCACTCTTCTCCCTTTGAAAACAGTCGCATGACCAATCCGTAGTCAAGAATAGAAGAGACTTTACATTTTAAGTGGGTAGGGCTCAAAGCTAGAGATTATCACCATTAGTTTTACGGATTTAGGATTAAGAGGTGTTGATAAAGCATTTCCTTCCTCACACTCCTAGTGTTTCCGGTATGCGTAATATTCTCCACATCCTCTCAGATACTTTTCTAGTAGCATTACTTGTTTTCCTTAGTTTAAAAAACAAATTCCTCAATATAATTCGAAATAAAATGGGAGAAGGTATTGAAAAATTCCAAAAAGTAAGTATGTATGCTACTCATATAACGGAATTTTTCAGATTTTTTTTAAACGCCTAAAGGTCAACTTATTTTATATTTTCCACTAAACGATACCAATTGAGTTATAGAACAAAAATCGACATTAGCACAAGAGATGAAGATTTTTAATGGATAGAGTACAAGTACAAAGTTAAATAGTGCTGCAAATGTGATAAGGAATGAAATTGGAAATTTGTATTCATTCCACAATAGTCAATCCGAAGGTTGATTTCATGGGTGAGAGTAGTCCAAAATACTGCAACCAATAACAACGGCCGCTGAAATTAACGCATTCAGGGTCGTCAGGGTTTTTACCTTTCCCTGTGTCCTCTGGAGTGACACAGGAAGATCTGGAACCCACATTACATGGTTTTGGTGAAATCGAGGCTGCATTAAAACGTCATTCCGGAATCGAAATAGATACCTTTGGTCAGCAACTTCGCCCTCTACGATCTTAAATACAACCCCCTTGTTGTATTTTAGTGTGATAAATAATAAAAGATCCGACCGATTGATATTTAGGATGAAGTTTTGAAGTGCTTGATCGAAAATATATTGTTCTCGATTTTTCCATGCTTTTTTCAAAAATCAGATGGTAGCGAAATGTGTTTTCATATAAAATATTACGATTTATTCCCTGGATGTTTTACTTAAATATATAATTAAAATTTACGAGCTAGTTAAATGATATTTATATTAACAATATCTAACCAAGAGTTTCTATTACATTAAAATGACTACATTTCTTTGTAGACTATCATTTTTTATCGTGCTTATGCTGAGCACACCTTAAAGTATAGAATTAGTACAGTGAAAAAGTACATTGCAATATTTTTCCTATACAAAACATAAAAAATCCTAGAAGGATCAACATAATCGATTGCTTGTATTATCCACCATGTTTTATATCAACTCATTTGGATCACCCATGCTGAGAAGGTGTTTACAAATCCGAATAACTACTGAGCTCATAAAAGTTACGGCTACAAGCAATGGTACGTTCCAGCGTTCGTGTTGAGTGCGGCGCTTTGTGAAACACGAGTCCCGGCACGTCGCAGGACAGACCAAAGAAGAAATGAAGTCTTCGCCGCCTGACGCTGAAGACAGATATTGGACATCAAATGGACGCATGAAATGAGAAATAAAGATGTATGCAGTGGAATTGGTTGATGGATTAGGTAGGGCCTGAAATATAATGGGAACACAACAGAAGGGGAGACGTTGCGAGGAGGATCAAAAAGATGTACGTATGGAAAACGAAATGCGGTAGATGGAAAATCTATCGGTATATAAAGGAGTTAGCATAGGATAGGAAAAATTGAAGAAGTTTTATCAACCAATCTTTTGATTAAAATGCTGATGGTGGTGATTTAACCCGAAAAGGAGACGCCATGAAACAGTATGCGCAATTATTTTCTTTGGTATAGCCTTACCAACGTTTCTCTGTGGAACTTAATTATGTTTCTAATGGCTCAGCCTAAGTATTCCGTCGATGCAGTGTCTCCACTAATATTTTCCAACATTTCTCAGAAAAGCTACAATCAGCTATAGAGAGAGGTGTGAAAAATTAAGCCATAAGGTATATACTTTAATACTTTCGTTTACCCACCGTAGAGTGAGGTGGTTAATACAGGTATATTATGAATCCATAGTAATTCCTCCTCCTATCAATTCCTGGTATTTAATTCATTTCGTTAAATCAGGGAGACAACGAAGTCGGGAAGGACGATGTTTATTTTCGCATTCACGTGCCAGCTTGTTTTGTCTTCTCCGCACGTTTCAAATATTCATTGATCGTTGTAAAAAATTCCGAACCTCATCATTTCCTGAAAATCACTCACTCATTTCTTGTATTCTCGCAATTTGTTTTCAATGAAATTGGATTTTGGCCGACGGGAATCTCTTAAATTTACACTCACGGTTTTAATTTATAAAATAGTTCTCATTTGCCTATCAATTATTGGGCAGTTTGGATAAAGGTTGTATTTATCGTATGTTCTTAATTATTGTAGGACTTGTGAAATTCTAACATCGAATACCTACTTATTGAAACGAGTACGATAACAACATCTATCTGTTGATCTGCAACCAATGGCACATCTGTAAAAACTTTTTAGGAAAAGAAATTAAGGATTACAGGGTCATTAGTGAAGCTTTGTACGGGAACCCCGCCAATCACGAGCAGATAAAACCTGCGGAAAGCCATAGGAAACCGAGAATGTGTTTAGATATGAGATTGATATTTAGATCTTTATATATATACTTGTAAATATTATACATATGTATAAATTAATAGATATTTAGATATAGATGATATTTAGGTAGATATTTATATATGCATATGAGAATGAATTTACTTCCGACATTGAGGGAAACGGCTGGAACATGAATAACATGTGAAGACTAGACTTCCGAACTGACAGATTAAATAGCTCATTTTGACCACTCAATATTTCCGATCACAACAAAGCAAAGCAGAATCAAGTAACAATTTTATTTATACACTCAATTGTTATCCGCCCTTTGATTTTAACGAATACTACGCAAATAAAAGTCAGAACTCTGTACTGTTCTATAATTGTTGCTCTTCTAACACTCCCTTGTACTCGTACACGCAGCAGATTCCAGGGTGTACATACATTAATTAATGATCTCTGACCATTACTATCATAATCATTCGGTTTCAGCGTCAGATGGGGAAAACCCATAAGCAAACGAATAGGAGCCCAGTCACTTTGGGTGCTTTCCTGTTCATTTCAGCGGGCCCCTTCAGCCACCATCGATTGAGTCATGCACATTACGCTTGTGCGATGCTGGGACATCCTGCGCGAGAATAATATTTTGGGCTGCAATGATGTTTTATATTCCTTCTCTTGAATGTGTATTACTCTCTCTCGAGAGATTTTAGACTTATATTTTTATTTTTATTAAAATTGATTATTTTACAGTCTTATGGCATCTATGAATTCAGTTGCCGATGGAATCTTCGGATGGGTTTCGCTACAGAATTCATACCACAAGCGAAAACAGTGATTTCCTCTCATTTCGACCCGTTCGTCAAAATATTCACTTTGAATAGTTGCATATTATAAATGGGCCTCACGCACGATACCTTATTATCAGAATAATGAATACTTATAAATTTTATTGGAGAATCAATTGAAAGGTACCTTTACCTCGCTCGCTCGAGGCGATGCAGAGATGTGTATGGAAATATTTTAAATGAAATATTCTTCGTGAAGCCGTTTTTATGCAAGATCAGTGAAACTGTCGGATCTGTGAAATGGACCAATTTCAAGCACGATCTGCGCCTTCGTCGTGAAATGAGCACATATATCCCTCGCCCATTTCACGCAGTATGGCACGCCAAATCCCTTCCGGCGAAATTGCCGAATTTGAAAACAGAGGAAATTCCTTCGGGGATCAATTCGGATTTTCCATTCGAGCAACAGCAAATTAGATCATAAACTGCACTCGGGAATACAAATACAGAAGAAAATCAAGCAGCATATTTCCTCATTTCGTCCGGAGAGAATGACAAGAGCAGGAATATTGTGCATTACGCAGAAGCGATTTACGCGCGCGGATATTTGTTCAAATTTTTATTTCTTGCCCATCAGTTTGCTCTAATAATTTACTATTCACGATGCCAATCGATACTTTCATTTTTATGGTTAAAAGCACTCGCCTAATTCCTCCATATTCAGACTAGATTCGGCTCGCGTCGTTGAGTTTGCAATTCCACAGGAATCGGATTAATAGAGAGACCGAAATAGGCGTAGAGCCGCAAATCTTACAGCCAGCTGATTGATACTCCACCTGATCCCTTTCGGAAGTTTTCGGATTTGGCGTTGGTCTTTTTAATATGTTTCCATGGAATTGCGCCAACGGTATGAAACAGCCTCAGGTTTCTAAGCGTCTACAATTGAATGACTACGACGGCAATACAATTGATCTCCCCGATACTTTATGTTTAGAGACTCTGGTGGAGGAATGCGAATTTATAACCGTCGATTATCAGAGTGAAATTGTTTCACAAGTGAGCCGACGCTCGCTTTGCCAGGCATCCATAGCATCGAATACCTTTTGAGGGAATGAATGGGCTCTTTATTTTTTATTACATATATTCTTTCCTGTTCCCCAAAGCTACAGGCTACTTTAAAATACAATATAAAGACAACCCTAAATTAAACTCAGTGTCCACACATCCAGTAATACGTAGATTAGTTATGAGTAATTTGAGACATTAGCATCCGTTCAGAGGTTATTCTGGTGCGATTTGCAATAATTTTCATAAGTAACAAATATGTAATTGGTTCTTTGCTGCTATTGAATACTTGACATGCTGGGTAGGTTGAGTTTTCTTAAAATATTTCTAATCAATCTCGACTTTAAAAAAAAGGGACGTCGAAAGATGAGAAATGGATCTGTCTTAATGGATGGTTTTACTTAAACCTTTGTTGAAGCTACAAAGGAAATACTCGTAAGAGTAGCGCTATCATAGGCTAAAATGTTCAATGAGGCAATTTTGGTTGAAGAGACCACTATCGCAGCGAAATTTGGCTTCTATTTAGGCTTTAGCACGCATTTAATTCGTTATGACGCCGATGAGCGAAGTAACGCTATGAAAGGTTACAAATGCAAATAGAATGAGTGCACTGTGATTGTGATTTTTCCCTCTTGAAAACAACCTACATTTCCGATGAAACAAACATACCTTAACATAAATTTCATTAAAACGAATATAATAATCATGTTCTCTGATTTAGAGACAAGGTGACGGTAAACGATGAAAATTTGAGATTCTATAACCGACACTCTAAGCCAAGTTATTTCTTTGTTGCGCATTAAAAAAGTTAAGACTATTTTTCGCAATGTGATGCGTGGAAATATGGGTCTAAAACTTGGCATGCAAAATAATCGGTGGTTTCTCCCCGATTTAATCTTTACCTCCATGCTTTTAACGCCGCGAATCCTAGGATTTTAAATCATTTTACAATTTAGATATTCATAGAAAACAAATCTTGACTGTCACGAAGGATTATGAATCCGAGCCGTGGGTGATGATGTATGCCCAAAATAATTTATTTGCAGAAGGACTACGTCCCTTGAGTAGGGCGGTTGACAGATTACTGCATTTAGGAGAATGGAAGGATATATTGCCAGGGTGAAGGGAATGCGCATTGAGATTAAATACATTTAATCCATTCATAATTCGCAACAAAGGTTGCGTGCATTTCCTTTCCCTGCGCCCTTCTCTTTCCTCCCTTTTCCTTATCCCACCCTTTCACCACGGCTTGCCGCCTCCACTACCTCCGGGAAGATAAGACCTAACAATGCCCGATGCCAAAAACAGTGTATGTGTATAAATGCATATATAATATATTATCCCTCCCATGGACTACAACCTTGATGTGGTGGAAGTGCTTGGGCGTTCCAATGACCCGTAGAGCTGCGCTGTCGGGAGCAATGATAATTGCTCCTGGTAGGGTCCCCCATGCCAAATAGGTCGAAGGTTAGGAGCCAGACGAAAGGTAGCCCATGCAGCGTCTGTTCCTCAGTGAGGCGACTGCAAAGGTATCTGACCCCAGTGGGGTGGCCATTGAGTGATGGTGTCATGTTAAAAACATTATTGAGGAAGGCAACGGGAAACCACCTAAATTATTATTACCAAGAATACATCTTTTTCTTCTCCTTCCTCTACCTCTCCTTTTCTCCAATAGCTACTTCCCCTTGCCCTTTATTGCCTACTCCTCCATGCCTAGGAAAGTGGCCAACTCAATTCTCCTTTCTTCTGTTATTATACGAAAATAAATGGCCTCCACAAGTGAAGAACGTGTGTGGCCAACTCACTCTCTAAGGTGAAAAAGAAATAACCCAATCGCACGCAACTCAAATCTTAACCTTTTCAGACCACCAACAAGACACATTTCTATTCAGCCTTGATGCACTATTTTAGAAGGTTTAAAAAGAGAGTACCCAAGATCCACCAATACATCAAGTCCAACGAAACCGCAACCACTATAATTAAGACGATGAAATGGCTCGGATTCGAAGAGCAGAACCAATGACACAGTCGTTTTGCATCCTGGGACAAGGTGCACAGGATCTTTCGCTGGAAGAACATCAATGCAACGGAAGGTGACGAGGAGAACCCCGCGTGGGAGTTGCAATGGGGGTTGGCGGGGAGGAAAGGCGGGAGGGATGGGGTCGGAGTGGGCGGAAAACAGCGGAAGAGCAGCCGCTGTCGAGAGGAGCCGGCCGGAGGGGAGAGCAGGAGGAGTAGGGTAAAATTACGAGTCGCCCCAAAGAAAAAAATACGCGGCAAAGAGACACACCTCGACCTTTAAAGTCTTGCAACTAATGGTGGTATTTGCGTGATCTAAAGCTAAGAAATCAATGGGAATTGTCTGAAAATTGCGAACGCTGAGGGTGGAAAGGTCGAGGTGCTTCGCACAAATATGATGAACCACAAATGGCACAAAATGCGGTCGACTAATGTTTTCATAGAAGACGCCTCTGGGCAATAACCGGAAATAATAGGGTGGTGAACAGTTCCCAGCAATCCATCATATTATTCGGTCACAGACTAGAACACTCAAAAAGAGACACTATAGTAACACGAAGAATATCTTGGGTTACACATTGGGAACACGTGGATTGCAGGACAGAAACGTTGCAAGGAAATAGAACAGAACTGTGAGCCCCTTCGAAACATGGATACGCGCCGTTTTCCAGTAATGCATTATCAACATTAAGGCCAAATTATAATCTCCAATTTCGAGAAAATGATCTAAAAAAAATATTAATTTCCAGCGCTTTGTCTGGATGTGCAATTTATTTTCACGCTCTACAACTTTTCACGCAAAAACACTTCCTTTAGTTAAGGAAATTTCGAAATTAACATCGACTGATGGGTCATTGCTCATCGGCTCTTCACTAATAGAACCAACACAATTAAGAGGCTAAAGTAATGTTTCCCATAAGGTATAGAATTCGAGAGTGCACTTTTACCACAAGACAAAAGTGATGGGACTCATAAACGAGTTAGAGCTGAGTATTAACTTCCCTAAATTTTACCGGACTAACGGGTTTATTCCGTTACCGTTTCCAAAGTGTACCGTGCCCTCCAAGGTTAGACGGTATTTTCCGCCCTTCAGCTAATCATCTATGGTACATTTTTTTTTTAAACGATTGACAATTTGGTCGCAGTCTTTTTAATGGCTTCTTATGAAATCCGACGAAGCTTGGCTTCAGGCCTCACCACGTTAATATCACTTTAATCTAGAATGTCGACGCCCATGCCTGAGGTAGGATTCACACCCCTGACCTTTAGGTTGGTGTGAACGAGTGAGTGATCAGCCGAGAGGGCTAATGATTCCGGCACGGAGATCTAAAGCAGGTCACCAGGTTGCACGGAGAACGAAAAAAAACCGAGAAAACAGGAAGGAAGGGTATGCGGCGCCATTAGCACGCCCTGTGACGCGCGGCAGATTTCGCAGAAAACGCATACAACAGCCGAGATATGAAGCACGGCACGTACGCGAACGCATTTCGAGCACCAAACGAGTCTCACGCGAGCACGGAACAACAACTGGGAAGGAAAAGAGCGATGCGAAAATAAATCAAATGAATCCGTCTACTGCGTGGGAGCAAGCAGGCCAGGATGGTGAGCGGATAGTAGCAAAAATACAAACGCACCGAACAATAATTCTTGGCAGACGGTGTAAAATCAGGCTTGCTCTGTTCCTATCGAACTATTCCCGATGCACACGTATTTTCAAATAAAGCTACACCACGTGAGTGCACGTAAGTCCCGAATTGTGCACGATACACTTAACATGCCAACAAAATAAATCGTTCATGTGGCTCCTGCGTGTGTCAGGACGAATATTCAGCCGTTTCGATTAAAATAACGATTGGAATTAAAAATTCATCGGGGAGCATGAGAAGGAGAATGTCATGTAATACAAAATTAGGGCCAATATTCAACGTTTTATTTATTTTATTCCGTTATCTAACAAGTCCTTTAAAAATATAGTCCCACCAGTTGTTATCTTTTAAATTAAGGTTTGGTCATTAATGAACACACTAATAAATAGTAAATGTATTGAAATTACTTGTACAAATAATAAGTGTTTACGCCATTCCATTGCCCCATATATTATTATTACCCATAATCTTTTGTAAGAATATATTACCTTAAATTACCGAACAAATAATTCTGCGTGATTACGTTAAATTTCAATCTTATAAAAGGAAGCACCCTCAATGACAAAATCATTAAAGAGTGACCTAGAGCGTACGATCATATTAATCCTAACATCATCTTGCTTCGATCACCATGTCTCCGCGCCGTGTCTGCACTTATGTCCGGTTCTTCCCTTGCCTACTTTACTATTTCTTTCATATATACGTTAAAAAAGCACAGGTGGTAATGGAAGCAGGCAAGCAATCGAGCCCGGCGAGTGAGTTTACTTATTACCGCACGCCTTGTCCCACGATCCATTTGGACTAAGGGATAAACACGAAAATGCTTCCGTCGCCTTCTCGTGTGAACAGAAGAGCGTCAAGGGCGGAGCGGACGTTCAAGATGAGCCGAAGAGGCATTTTCGCAGGTCATTAAGAAAATTCGATATTCTTCGTAAACTCTTAACAAGCGGGTGATGAACGATGCGTCATTGTCCAAGGGCTTTGGTGGAGTGGGAGGGGGAAATGCAAAGGGAGGAGGACGGGGAGGGATGACCTCGCGAAAACTTGTGTTGTTCGATGAGAGCCAAGTTTTTCAAGTGAGGGGGCTTCCCTAAATCTCCCTCCCGAGCCCTCTCTCCTCCCCAGCCCTCTCTCCTCCCCAACCCTCTCTCCTTCCCAACCCTCTCTCATACTTAACACACACACCATGCTCGAGCCTTCCTTCACTGATGTGTACGTTCCGATTTTAATCAAACGGAAGGAGGAGAGGGGAAGAAAAGTTTCGAAATTCGAACTTCGGATTAGAAAAAAATCGTAGGGACAGGGAATGGAATCCAATTGCTTTTCGAGAAAACTCGCTTCAAGGCTTCGGAGGTCATTAAGTGGGCGGAGGGTTAGAGGGAGGAGCGGTTAAAGGCGCCCCAAGCGTAAGGGCTACGAAGCTATGTCCACCGACGTCTGGAAGGGCCTGGAATAGAAAAGACCGATACAAAATGTATAAATATGAATTATTAACCCATTCTTCGGGAGGAGTATTTTTTTACCGATAGGTTAATATTTTTCCAATTCGCCTGTGCAACTTGGGCAATGGATGGTGGAGTAATTTGTGAATAGAATGGATGAAATTATAATTATCCTATAGGAGACACAGTAAACCCATTAGAAGTTATAAGATTAAAATATTTATTAGCGAATTCCATGACGGAGACATATCGCAAAGACGATGTGAGAAACGTCAAACGCTGTAAAGGAACGCCATCGGAAAAAATACTCATTGATAATATTCCATGCTAAAATGCTCTGCTGAAGATAATAGCGGGCATTCAAATGGATGAAAAGAACGTGAAGGGAGGTCACAAAAGTATTGCTTCAAGCTGTCATTATTATGGTTATTACTTTTTGCGATGCAATTTGGCAATCAGCCAGGTGGTAAGAATACA
Source organism: Hetaerina americana (assembly GCF_022747635.1). NCBI lineage: Eukaryota > Metazoa > Arthropoda > Insecta > Odonata > Calopterygidae > Hetaerina > Hetaerina americana. Next base: position 34,814,576 of record NW_027286069.1, read on the forward strand.
ACTAAACCAATCAGTATATAAAAATTGCAGTTACAACAAAATATTTAAATTTTCATCACAAATAAATACAGTAAAACGAATCAATAATTTGAAACAAGATATGTAATAGCCAGATCAAAACATAAGAATGAAAAGTAATTCAGTCCAAGTGTTTGTCCATCCGCCTCTTGAAACTCCTAATGTTCACCACGAGGCAAGCCCAATGGTCAACAGCTGTAAGCCAAGTTTTCATATCGATAGCTGTTGACAATAAGAGATTAAGTGGCTAAGGAACACAGGTTTCATGCTTTGAAAAACTATACCAATCGCACAATGAGGTTCTGTCTAAGCAATAAAATTATTTTTGGCATATAGTAAAATGGCACGTTATATTAATATATAGTATTAAAAATCAATTATTATATTATAATTTTTTCACCATCTTGACTAATGACTTATAAGAATCACCCATTGTTTAGTATTTTGTTGTTTTCTTTAATGGCTGTACACTTGAATAGTTGGATTTTCCAGTCTCTGGCACTAAATTGAGGGATTATCTTCGCATTTCGTTATGTATTCTCAATTTTAGAAAGAATATCCACAGCCAATATGGGATACCTTTGCACGTAAATATATCGGAATAGATATCAATTAAGAAGTTTCACACTATCTACTATAATAAAGGAAGATATTAAATATTGAAGTCAGTACCAACAGAATTTTTCCGGTATTAAGTCTCATAAGACGCGAAAAGTTGTGAGCTGCGGCAGTTAAGGGGGGAGGGGTGGGGTAGAGAGACACATTGACAAAGACATACATATTAATATTATGCCATTGAAGTCATATGGAACAAAACTCTTTTAAGGTTTTTATTAAGGTGCGCTGTTAAAAAGTTACATTCCTGCATTAATACTCTGTCGAAGTTTTTCGTTTAGAGTTAATTCTTGGACGTCGGCATGTTGGAATACATATCACTCTCCTTACCCTTCAATATTTGTAAATTCTCACAAACGTCGCAAAAATATATAAAATATGGCTGATTTAACGCAAATATAGGAATTTCGCAGCGAAAATTCGGCATCAGCTTGTTTGGTATGTGGGTAAAATGTAGTTCTTAATCCTTTAAGTGGACGCTTAACTTTAAAACCTTATCCACGTTCTTTCCGCCTCTCGTCCATAGTAGTCCACTGCTTTATACGACTCCAACCTTCCTATCTACCTTTTGGCTACTAATACCATCGAAGAAGGCACTACAACTGTTAAAAATCCATTTCAGAAAGCATGTATTCGGAAACAGGGCATAAAATAGAGGATAATAGTTCGTGAAAAACTGGAAAAATACCAGGTGTCGTGCAGAATAACTGCATAATTAAGCATGAAGACCTCTAAATTACGAGAACTCATTTTGACTAACCCAGATGAAAAGGTATCTCCAGTACGAGCCTACCACATTCTCTAAAGGAATAATGCACTGAAATGACAGGTCAGAAAATTGTGATCCAATATGAGATTATGAATAACCGTTTACCATTAGAAATATATTTGTTAAAACCTAGGTTTCGTAGTACTACATATCTTCAGGTTTTAATAACTACTGGAAAGTAATATAGTCTGTACATCTAAACCCTGGACGTGATAAATTTATTTCCAATGGAATATTGTCATTATTTGATTATCTATTACCTTCAACTTCCAATATGCCATGCCTAAATATCCGACGGAGATTGGTTCGACTTCCGAGCAGACATTGAAGAATGGTTCCCTCAGACGATATCATAACACAAATGAAGCAAAAATTTAAAATACTAATTCTAATCTTGGTTTTATAGGCTCGAAGTCCTTTCGATATACCGTGTCCTAACACCAGGAGCGGATCCAGGGTCGACTTTCAGGGGGGGAAGGGGGAACCAACCTGATCGCAATATTTAGGCGAGTGAAGAGTAGACTGAAGTCAGCAAGGATTCAAATATAAAAATTTTGATCAAATGAAATGTAGTTTGTTGTTAGGTGTTTGGTGATTTTAAACAATTTGTTGCGCCAAATAAAGAAATGTTCTTTAATGAAAGATGTGTCTGGGGGGGCCTGAAAGTCAAAACATGACCCTTGGTCTCCCCCGACATTCCGACATCCCTGACCAGTTACTTTCCTTCTTGTGAGAATGGCATTGGTTTCATTAACGCCTAACAGGTAAAGCTTCATTCTTCCCTCGGTGAAATTTTGAGGAATTTGACTCCACTATAGGCCGACGCATGTAGACCCTACTGTTACCTGACACGTATTCTTAGACCATTTCAATTCGGCACCATCCAAACCTCCTTCCTATATCACCTTCCTACGTGCATGCCTTCCACCACGACCCCCATTCCCAAGGCAAGGCAGCTAAAGCCCTCCGTTCTTTTTCACTCTATCTCATTCCCGAAAAGACATCCTCCTTTGTATGTCGAAAGGTATGGTTCGGTGCAAGGACTTCCTTCCCTCCATCATTCGTGTGAGAAGGACCTGTGCTTTTCTTTCCTCACCATTCCAACGTGACAACTCTTCTGAAAATTATTTCTTCCACCTGAAGACGTCAGCTGTGACTTTGGTAAAACTGTTAGCAGAAGAAAGCAGCCCGCGTGGTGAAACCCGCAAACGAGGCAACATGTACACTGCCATGTGAGTACCAAATTGCATTTAGTTACCCCCATTGTAAGGGATAGATCTAAGGATATTGAAAACCCATTCTTAGTCATCTTTGCCTATACGAAGTGAGTTAAAAAAGTAAGGTGACTTCATACATATATATATATATACTCATATATACAGAAACATACTATATATAAGGAAAAGGGATAGGAACACGTATAAAGGACGAACACAATAGAGGTGGGGAAGGCGGAATCGAACGGATCACAAGAGTAAAAATATCTCCTCAACCGGGACTCGAACACCGGATCTTTCCACTTGCCGGGCGGATGCTCTTAACCACTTGAGCTATGATATAAATTATTTTATTCGGTTCAGAATACTATATTACAGAGTTTGTTAGCATTATGCATAATATCAGGTCACAGATTATGGGTACATCATGTTTTTCTTTAGTATAAGTGTATACATGGATACATATATGATACATATACCACATACATATCCACTTGTACATACATACGCACACATGCATATCCACACGCACATACATAAGCATATGCATACAGACGCATACTCGTGAATTTGACCATTAACATTTAGAAAGAAAAAAAAGAAAGGAAGACAAGGTCCACAGATATTAGGAGGGAGATTTTAGCTAGCAATGGAAAATTATGTATTGTAAGAAATTATCAACGGCAGGGTTGAAATTATCGATTCAATCAGTCATTCAGCAAAAAAAAAACTCTTCAACGATGGACGAAGTGTGTCCGGCACCGGGTGGCTACCGGACATCACTTCCCAGAGTTCTGATCGTGGCTAGCGTCGCTCCGGTCGCGACTCGACCCCGGGCGACGAGTGCTTCGCCGTTTCCCGGGACGCCTCGTCCAACGGGTCGACGAGCGAGGACGCGGCATTTCGCCGCATCCCTCCCCCCCGGCCTCATCCGAAGAGGAAGAGCCAGCCGTGGTCTCCACGTAGAGCGGGTAACTCGGCAGCGTTCCACAGGAGGCCCTCTTCGAAGGAGCACCGCTGGGGGCCGCCAAGGGGCAGGACGCACCCTCGGGGAGGGTCGGAATGGCGGACTGGGGCTCATCTGCGGAAGGGTTGTGGTCGGGAAAAATCAGGGGAGATAGTTGCTTGTGGTCCGTATCTTGAGAAGCGCTGGGAAGATCGTCGACACATTGACTGTCCTTAATGGGGAAAGAAGATGGGGTATGTGGGATTTTTGACTTTGAGAAACTTGTATGCGGGTCGACTTCCGGGGTCGGTGACGCTTCCTTTACAGTCAATGATAAAGGGGTCGAGGGATGAGCTGTTGGGGACTGGAAAACATCGCAATCAGATGCATCCTCCTCACCTGTCACCAGAGGTTCTTGGGGTGTTTGAAACCCGTGATGCAAGGATTGCGTAGCGAGGGCGTCGATGGCGAGAGCGGGGGGAAGGGGGGCGAAAGACCATCCCTCCTCATTTGACGAGCTCACGGAGACGGGGGCTGGAGGTCGTGTGATATTAGGCGAGGTGGTAGGTATGTGAACCATTTGTAGAACGGTATTCGAGACCAGGAGTTTGGGTTTGTCTGTCCTCTTCTTTTTCGGTTCCCTTTCCTCCGTTGACGATTTTCGCTCCCGCTGACATTTCCCTCCAATTGAAGGGAGATGCGGGGGACCAACGGGAGCAGCCGGGACCGCACCCTCGATGAGTAGAAGCGACCGCGCTCTCTCCTCCACAGCCACTTCGGGCTGATCCATCTCCACGGCGGCGTTAGGGTTGGAGGGCATCATCATTGCCTCCACATAGCTCTTACCTCCCTGGTTCCGAGGGCAGGTCTTGCGCTCGTGGCCTTCTTGATTACAGCGGGCGCAAGTGCGGCGCTGACCCTCATAGATGATGATGGCCCGGTTGCCGCCGATGTGGAGGTACGAGGGGATATTTCTCTCGACCGTCATCCGCACAACCCTGGTGCCAGTAAGCACCCGCGCCATATTTTCTCCCTCCCACCTGTTCTCCCACGAGCGATGTATTTTACCAAAGCGTTGGGGCTCGCCTGTTATGTCTTCCAATGGGGTCTCCACGGGGAGACAAAGAACCCTGACATTACACGGGCTGCCGGAAGTCTCGTCAATTGTTATTGTCGTCCTCTGGTCACTTAAAGACGGAAACGGTAGTTTCCGCGGAGTATTGTCTAAAATCCTAGTCATTGTGGCTTCGGTTGCCAACTTCAGGAATATCAAATGGCGATTGTATCCAAATTGGATCGCCACTATCTCTTCGGGTGTGAGGCCCAGCGACTCTAACGTGAAGAGGTGGACCTCCAACGGGGTAGGGGGCTTCGCCTTCTCGTCAACTTGCAAGGCGAGCGTGTTTAAACGGCGCACAGCCATTTGAAGAAATCAAATTCAGCACACTAGCATGAAGAAGGAAAGCGCAACAAAAAAAAAACGAGCACTTTAAAGGGAAATAAAACACTCACGAACGCTCCCTCCCCGCCACACGCACCCGGCGGTAGCAAACAAAAGGAGCCTAAGCTCTACACCAGGCGTCAAGGTCAGTCTTGATCCACTAAACATAACAAAAGTACGGCCTTCCCGGCGGAAGAAGTCGAGAGTCAAACTGCGCGCTTCTTGATGAACTAGGCGGTCAACCGCCGCTCGAAACAAAACACGATCGGAACCTCGATTTCCGAGAGAGTCCGGCAGTGCCGCTCTCCAAACCCCGGCGACCGAAGCCTCGGACGCCGGCGATTTTAGACACTCGGTGAACACAGGCACGTCCTGCTATCAAGGCAGCTATCGAGGATATGTAATTTACCCTGAGATCCGTGGGTCTTATATGTCGCCAAGCGCCCCGATTCTTTATATATATATATATATATATATATATATATATATATATATATATATATATATATATATATATATATATATATATATATATATATATATATATTACTCGTAAGCGTTATCTTCGGGGGAATGAAATGTGCCCTTTTATTATAGTACGCTTTTTCTGGAGTTCACTTTGTACTGAACTTTGGATGCGTAAAGTAAACATAAGCCTAGCATGCGCCACGCTCTTATTCAGCTGCCCCATCTAACATGTTAATTACTTCTGCTATTATTTCTATCTCCCTCACTTTTCCTTCACCCACATCTATGGACCCTTGCTTGTCAGTGCCCTCGTGCCTACCAATGCTTTGCACCGCAGGGGCGGGAAAAGTGATCGACCGAGGGGACATTCGACTTATTCCATTATACAAGGGCTTCCAGAAAGTAACTTACGCTTCGGTCTAGCGTGGTGGTGGGGGTACCATCTTGGTGCCTAAACGTTCCTACACTCGGTACGCATCCTATTGTGGTAGTGTGCAGACTGTGGTTCTTCTACTTTGCTCACTAGGAACTGTTTAAATTTGTGCTGCAATAGAATATCCCGCGAGTTGTCAGCGAGGGCTTTCTACAAAATAAATTACGTTTTGAAATAAAATATGAACCTGGCGACAAGACTAAGTTTTATTATTTACATTTGAGAGGCACAATCTTAAACTATTTTTCTCCATAGTCGCTATTCAAATTGAGGCATTTATCATAACTGTACACAAGCTATTCAATTCTGTCTCTGAAGAAATCTGCCGCCTTACATTTTAACCTTTTGTTTACATTAGCCTACAATTCTGCGTCACTGTCAAAGTGCTGTGTTACAAGCCAACGTCTAGAGAGAGATCCGAAATCGTAAATCGTTGATTTTTACGAGTTTTTTCGCTGATTTTTTTCGTCATTTTGTCTGTCACAAGGCTAGGCCGACTACTTCAGTTCTCATCGTGAACATTAATGCGGCCATTTTTAAACTGAATGCACAACTGCCTCACTCCGCCCTCACCCATTCATTATTCCGCCTCCGTACACTTCACTAAGTTTCCGATGAATTTTAATTCACATTTTTACAGTTCACAGTGAGCAACGTAGAACTACATTCTGCTCATTACCACAGCAGAATGTATACTAAGTATAGGGACGTTTAGACACCGAGATGGTGACTCTAGCCGTACCCACAGCTAGGCTTTCGCGTGGGAAGAAAGGGTAACCTCTCTGCTGTAAGTTCGACTTAGCCTCATCTGCGAAACGACTCCACATTTTATTTGGTTATTGGTATGGGCATAATTTTGGAAAATTCTAGGAAAATCTGGAAGAAAAGTAGGCACATAAATCATCTAATTCTGCTTTTAAATAAATTTTAATCAGCTTCTATTCAAGCTCAAACGATGAGAGCAAAGTTTGGGTAGGAATCAAGAAAATCTGTCGTGATAGCTTTGTAAAGGGCTGAGACACGTGACCGTATATGATACCCATAAGCGTAACAATTTGATTCCATAATTTAGCATTCGGTTAAAATGTTCATCATTGAATTCCTTTCGGGTAATTGAAGCAAAAAATGTACAGGTGTAATGAATAGCACAGAAAAGAAACCCGAGCAATGCACAATTTATGTTATTTCTGATTGAATGTCCGCTGTCATGGGTAAAATTTTCAAGCACTGCATTCTCAATTTTTGGAATAATTCAGGCGTTATACTGTTTAAGATTTTAGCGAAATTTAAAACTAGTTTATGGAAAATTAGGAATATTAATTTAAGAGATTTTCTTTTAAATATGCACTCTTTTACGATTTATTGTGCAATTAATTACATGAATTGTAGTTGCTTGGCATTTAGCCAGAAAGTAAGGAGGTTATAAAAAATGCACTGAAACATTTGGAGTGTAATGTTGTGGCGCAGCCCGTTGAAACTACCAATGAATTTAAATTGTCCTAGTGGGCAAAGCTGTGGTTTCCACCGTGAGATCAAACGTTATGATGCGGTTTTTAAAACTTACGGCGGCGTAGAAAGAGAGCTAAAATATACTTGTATTCATACATATTGTGCAGTAATATATGCACGCAAAACCTGTTATTCTGTCAAATTTTAAGACCCGAGTCGTGTTTTCACGGGGCAGTAATTCTAATGCTGTTGTCTCATATGTAAACTTTACTTTTTCATTTTTCTCCATGAAAACACTAGTTTGCATTTTATAGATGAGATGTATTTAATCGATTAATAAGGGCAGACCTTAATTGAAAAAAAAGAGGCAAAATTGCTCTTCTTCTCCATTTCGAGTTTATCGGTTGAATTCGTTTCGATATTCCCAGCTCGAATTTTTGGCATTATCATTAATGCACTATCATTTCCAGTAAGTATATAAGGGGTCACCGGCGCTCCGAGAATTTGGACAACGGTTAAAAATTTCGTTATGTTGTCATAAATGGCATGGCACCTGGGTTGTGATAGTTTTGCATCGCTTTCAGTGGTCGGAGGGTATGCCAGCCATTGAATGCCAATATAACGAACTTCGCCTTTCCTCCAACTCTCGGAGCGCTGTGGATTGACTGAGTACATTAAGAAATGATAGTACACCTATGCGAATGGTCGGGAGAGCACAATGAATTATATCACGTTTCATAGTATCACTCAATAATCATAAATCTGCGGGGGAGTCGTCGGAAGCTTTGGTTGTTCAGGAAAGGAAATTCCCAATATTCGTCTTTCGGACCCTGCAGCCCAATAATATTTTAAGCATCCAATTTATGATCATTTACTGAGTACAGACGGGTTAATAATGTGAATATGTAGTGCAGTGATACAATTCAGCGAAATTTAATGTAATTCTTGTAGGTAAAAAGAGGCATTTTGACAGTCTAGGCTAAATATGCAACATTGCCACGTCCATCGCGACGGCTCTTAAAGCGTATAATTGATTCGTCGTGGAAATTAAATTTGCCAGATTGGAAAATTTGCACTTCAAAATGGAATTAAGGGCGTAGTCGATTTAGGTGGAATGGAAAGAGTGGCAAAATGGTGGAAAGTGTGTGGAATTACAGTCAATTATTTCATCACATTTCAATATGTTATGCAAATTCCACAAAGTTACGCCTGAGACAACAAAAATGGTGGATAGAAAATGTCTGAAATCGAATGTTTAATACCAGCCATAGTTTAACCATTGCACCCAACAGAAAGAACGGAGAACATTTTCACAATTAATCAAAGACTTCGTACAGTACCTCGAAAGTCGCCGCAAGGGAGTGAGGTAGGGAGTATTGGGACATAGTCATGAGAAAGAGAATGGGAAGAAGTCTATAAAAACGAGATATGCTTTTATGACCCGTGTTACATTCCGTTTTCACAGCCATCCTCGATAGCGAAAACGGGAAAGGAATCCTCGAGTCAGCGCGTCAGCTCGGCAATCGACGTCTCTTGCATTTTATCAGTACCGTGTAATCTGCTGACGCAATGCAGGATTTGAATGAGTGCACCGGTGCCCCACTTCAACTCGCGTAACTGATAACTGAAGACAGCTGAAGGGCCTGTTATTCATATTTTTGAATGATTCTTTTCCTCAATAGATTCCAAATGCTAGCAGCGTAATCTATACTGAGTAACTCGACAGTAATGCTATGCACATTCTCTTCTGCCGTCGCTGTCTACCCCGTAGACGCTTGAAAAATGCCGAGTTCCTCGGTGTGGTACCGCGTACGCCACATTCGTTCAGACCTCTGCGTGAGAAGCTAGTACGCGTTGGAATTGGATCAATACTGTCCTCGGAGGCAGGTCTACTTACTTTATAATGAGCAGTAAATTCGTACTGACCATGCATTTGTTTCTCAGAAAAATGAGTGGGAATCTTTTGTGTTCATGCTGATGACATTGAAATGTCCACCTCTGGGCTATTTGTTTCTAACGTTTTAACGTTTCTGCGAACGAATGCATTATAAATAGCCCCGAAAAAAATGGAATTAAATGGTGAGGGAGATGGAACTGAAAATATGTGGTTATTTCTCATTCCTATTTGCGTTAGGTTGTCGTTGATGCCCATGGACCAATCCTTAGAAATTTCAAATCATCGAAACACGTGGAATAAATTTTGGAAATTTATTTTTGATTTGAAAAGCCTTTGGCAATTCATATTCTCGGAGCTGGAGATATGACCCTTTCCATCAAAGCTAGAGAATTTCAAAAACCGTCCGCTCGCCCAACAGAGAAATCCCGGTGAATATGAAAAACGCCTGCCGCCTTATCTCAAGGTTTCATTTTTTTCTTATGGGCGCCTGTCCCTTTCAATTTATTGCCGAGGGCGCTGACAACTCCCTCCCTCCAGGAGCACGCTGACGGAAGGCAGAGATTTCTTCTCCACCTCTGTTTTTAATGATTGCGTACTTCAATTCATACCGAGCTTAAATAATTTTTCTTCTTGGAGCTGTAAACAATATCTGGAGTTAAAACAGTGCTAACTCCACGTGGAAATCGAATGTTATATCTTAATGAGTGATAATCTGTAATGAGGGAAAATGGCAAATGTCTACGAGCTCACTGCGTTGCAATGTAATTGGACTCGTTTCAACCCTTAAATAACTGACAGATAAGGGTGCCATACTGGGTATCAGCTTATGGTCAAAATTCAGTTAAATCAAAATTCAAGAAACATTAATTAATTAGGTGCATTTGGACCATACATTTTACATGCGGAATTTTCCGTTAAACGTGGGCTGAAGAACTGGCCCACGAAGATTTTTTCGTGAAAATTTTAATTTTGTGGCTCGTTTAATGGAGCACGACAAGTATAAACGCACACATAGATCTAAAAGAATAGTTTTTCTGGGTTCTCCTGAAACGTGGGAGACTTTGGTTAAATTTTCATACGCTGAAATCTTTTCCAATTGCAGCCCTAATGTTTTGAGTGAGAGTGATAGTAGAAGATAAAAAAAACGAGCCATAATGATAATGAACATTTTTTAAAATTATTTCCAAGCGTTGGCTGCCGTTAATTAATTAGATTAATCAGCTAAAAGCTTTTATCGATATCTGAAAATTATCGAGAGTGGCCTGTTTACTTAGTTTCCATGCTCCGTTAATGGCTCGTCAAATCGTTATACGCATGATATTTGAACATTAAAAAAATAGAGAGTTTCAGAGAGTCATGTTCCAGCATAGTATCCTATCCTGTTTTCCACATGACAGAGAGGTGAGACTGCTAGATACCCACTTTAATTCATAATATGCTTTCCCAACAGGTATCATTTCTTTTCATTTTTGTCTTCTGACAGCAAGGAGTTATTATAGAAATCTTATAGAGTTAAAAACCATACTCTTTTGGAGCGCCGGTTGAAGCTATAAAATTTTCGAGTATGATGGATATAAACAAAATTTGACGACCACGTATGTACACCGCACCTCGCATGGAAAATAAATCGTCGTTTTTCCTGATGAGTGGAAAAGTTGAAGTCATCGGGGGGCATGATACTAGAACGGGGACAGTGGTAGGCGAAAGCTGGGGCTATCTATGTTTATTCAATGCTCGAAGGGTACGATGACGCTAATTAGTCGCCTTATTAATTCACTTGTTCGAGCATTTGCTCCCTTTGCATAAGAGCCATTCTCGGGATATTGGCCCTCCCCCCTTGAACCTCGCCCTCTTTTTCCAACCCCACGCTGCCCCCCAACCTCTCCCCTCCTCCTCCCCTCAATTGCTGGGGATTTCCCAATTACGGCCCCTCGACTTGCGAGGAACAATCGTCTCGGAAGATAGTTTGGGACTGCAGCTCTCCCGTTTAACCCCGCCGGTTGCATTCGAATGCGGCACAAGGTTTTATTTACCCCTTTCATCCCTCCCTCCACCGCCACTCACGCTCCTCCCACCCTCCGGGAATCCCCTCCCCCACCCTCCCACTTCGAAACGACCCCTTTGTTCGAGTTCATTTGAGCTCGCTCGGAATTTTGAATCGATGGGGGAAGCCGGCGGCGCCATGTGCTAAGCGCCTGTGCGAAGCCGGCGACCGGGAAGACGTTATTGGGGACGTAAGGAGAAAGACGAGTGGCTGTGGGGGCGGGCAAGGAGGCATGAGAGGAGAGGGGGCGATAATCCCGTCAGGGAAACGGCACGAAGAGGGTAAGAGGGTGTGCCGTCCGCAGTCAGTCACGGTTGGTGTGCGGTTGCTTGTCAATGCAATCACGCGCGGAAATTAAGCGGCGCGAGGAAAAAATATCTTCGTCACCGAACCGGACACGATTTGGATCTTACGGTCTTGTGCGTCGACCCCGAGGCTATTAGAGCAGCAGCTTATCTGCTGAGAGTTACTCCACGTAAGTATAGTACGACTCTTGGTAAAGTTACGAGTAATAAAGCATGCCTATAGAGTAACTTCACGTTAAAGAAACGATACAGAGCGAAGACGCCTATCCGGCCACTCCCCGCGTAAAAACGGTGCATCCGCCGGGGCGATATTACGTGCTCATCTTAGAGCAGGAGACCTTCCTGGCGGACCGTTTCGTGACGTCACATATTATTGGGCGTAGAACCAGGTGACCAGCGACTTCATATTACTCCGTCGTGGCTTCATTTGTAAAACTTCATCATCATCTATCTACCTGTGCCATGCAAGGCAGCAGAGGGGTGTGTGGCAGGGGGTGATAATTTTCACACCAAGCATGCAGCACCACAGTTAATTTTCCCATAAATGTTAGTTACAAATTTTTTTACGATAGTCTACCGTTTAAGGTAGGTTTTGAATGAAAACGGGTAACTACCGTTACAATCATAAGCCTAGCTTAACATGAAAAATGTCACGCGCTGCACAAAAATAAACCTTTCTATAATTCCACACACATTACACCTCCCTCAATTCCATCTAACATGCCTTTTATCTTCCTCCCCCTACTTCTCCTACTAAGTAAATACTAAATACTTCCAATAATGGAAGTAAATAGTACGAAAACATGCATTATTCACCATATATGAATATAAAGTCTAAAGTCTTGATCTATTATCTTAGACCTGCTCTAGGCCTAAGAGATGAGCTGTTCGCACCCAAAAAAAAAAAGATTTAGATAAAATAATGACCATGCGATAGACTACTTAGTATTCATTTTGTTTCTCAAGCGCCGTCTTCTGCAGTTCTTCTGTTCCTTTATCGCTCGCGAGAAAATTACATTTTAAACCTGTCAGTGCTGCAGTTGAACTCTCTAATTTTACCTTGATGGTCTCACTTACTGCGACGGGCCTACCTCAAGCGCACATCTGGAGGTGCTGCGCCAAAAGTGTTGGTAACGAAAAGAGGGATGGAGGGTAGTGGAGGTGAAGGGGAGTGGACCCGTCATTAAGCCAACCCTCTCCACCCCCGAGCAATAACTCCTTCCCGCGCACGCGTTATTTTTGGGACGGGATGTTCATCATCTCCGGCGTTTAACTGCTAGGAAAAATGGCGAGTCCATTTAGTAGTTCCTCTCCTCGGGCGCGTGCGTATTTTGGGTCGAGGTTTGAGGAAGGTGAAGCCGTGGGCGCGCGGCGGGATGAGGAATGGGGGAAGGGGGGGAGAGGAAACTTTGTTCCGCCATTAAACCCACAAATGAGGATGGGCGGGATGTTAAAAGGGGGAGGGGGACGAGGAAATGGAACTATTCTCGCGTGTGTGTGCGCCCCCCCCCACACCATCTCCTCCCTGAGGATGGGCGCCGGTGTGCTTTGAGGCCTTAATGGTTCCGGCAATTCGGGTCTGGACCTTGCCCCATTCGTCAAGAGTGCGTCGTGAAACAAAAAAAAATAAACTAATAAAGGAGACCGTGGGAGTGGGTGGGAAAGTGGACGGGGGAGGGGGTGGAGAAAGGAAGGAGACTCCATTCCTCTGTGTTTCCCGGGCGAAACGGCGGTGCTTTTGAAACAAAGTGCACGTATGTATACAGGCGAGGGGAAGTCGGGCGTCGTTTCGGTGATCGTCCGTCGCCTCTGCGATTGATTTAGATTCCGGCTTACGAGGGGATGCTTGACCTCGTTTCCGGAGACAATTGCTATTTGCCAGAGACTCGAAATGCGATAGGAATCTCTTAATTGACCGCCTCGGAGCAGAGGGGGGTGGAGTTCGCAGATGATGATGCCTGGGTGTCGAGTTCCTTGTGATTTATGCCGGCCCGCCATCGCCACCGTGGACGTCTATACTCCGTACGTTTCCGCTATTCCTCCTCCAATGTTTTTTCTCAAAGACGTTCCTTCCCACGAAGGCAGCATGCATCGTAAAAGAAGTTGATTCCGGTCGTAAACGGAAGGGAGGGAAACAATACATTTCTTTACGCTGACCAATGAATCTTCTTCCTTGAAAACGACATCCTATGAAAAGAAAACATTAGACTTTGTTTATTTCGTTGAATGATGAATAAACTCAATGGGTGAGTAACCACGAAACCACTCTACATTTTTGGATTCACCAGTAAGGCCGAAATCGAGTCACCGATGAAATCAATCACCGATGGCCTCATTTCGAATATGCTGCTAGTATTGCTGCATGGATCATCATGAAGTTGGTTTGATTGCCGATTTGGAACGTGTGCAGCGTAGGGTACCTAGATTTATGGAACGTTGTCATTACAAACTTAGGGGGGTATAAAAATGATTAGAGGAGCAGGGTTGGGAATCACTCACGGAGAATGAGTTAGATTACAGATTAAATCTCTTTCATATTTTGGACGTCTTTTTAGCAAAGATGTTGAAAATGTGTTATTAACCCCATCTTACGACGGGAGGCGAGATCAATTCAATAAAATTGGAGAGATTAAGGGTAGAAGACATAGATTTAAGATTTCATTTTTCCCACAAACGATGAGGGATCAGAATAACGTTGTCCGACCGCGGTAGGGGGAAAAAGTAATTTGTGCAAAAGTAGTCTGGTGTGTAATCACCCCCTGCCATACTATAGCGGTGAATTGTAATGTACCACGTATGTATGGCTGTCTTAAGAACAGAGTGGAGATTATTGATACATAAAACTCATCATGTAATTTTACTTTAAGTTATATCTGTCGAATTGCGAAGTTTTGCGTTTTACTACTCTTGAAGCGATGCATCACGCCGAATCCGCGTGGTATCTTAAAACCGTATGGATCCCTACCCGCAATCTCTTTTTCGTTGATTTCCCTCAGTTAATGAACTGACTTATCCCTCATTTTTTTATTTTCAACTCTTAGTGTTGATCTTCATGGAAATATTGCTTTTAGTTAATTTTATTCACGCATTAATAACTTTTATGTATTGTCATAACTCAGACAAAATATCCTATGTATATGTAATATGTGAAATTTTGAAAAAAAAGCCGAGAAATGCGACAGCAGATACACGGCATTTAGTGTTCTTAAAAGAAATGGAAATGCGTTGAGTAACACGAAAAAGGGTCGAGCACTTAGGAGTGACTCCAAACTTTCATGGGCAACACATCACATGAATATACGACTCCGCTTTAAGAAACTTGGCTTGAAAATGAAATGAGAAAGTAATGTGAAAGTGTTACTTTCCATTAGTCATGCCGCATTGAGAATATGGAGAAAGCATTTTGAGCAGTTGAGAAAGAGTTGTTTATGGAGTTAGGTACATAAATTCCGAAGTACCGAGAACTCAAGTGAACTACCAGCACCGAGTGGATTATTAAAATTCCGAAGTGGATCGATATTTTCTATCGTCAGAGTTAATAGATTAGAAATATAGATTCACTCACGAATTGATACACGATAGTTCCTCTCGCAGCATGTGACTCTATCGAAAATAGATTCAAAATTAAAAAAAAGTCTGAATTGTCGGAATTTTTACGGAAACCGCAGGTTAAAGCGCACGCGAATCGAGGGATCTTGATCATCCCATTGTCAATCTAAACCCCCTGAAGTCTCTTTCCCTGCCTCCTTTGGGTTTCTTCCAACAGTCCTCTTATTTTACTTTTTGTCCATTTCACCATCTCCATCCTTCTCCACACCCACATTTTAAAAGCTTCCAATTTACGCTCATCGTCTTGCTTCAAAGACTATGTTTCCGCGCCTTACCAAACCACTCTCCAGGTAAAAGATTTAACGAGTCTGTTATCAATATCCTTACTCGAAGGCCCTGCCATCAATTTCCAGCCGCTTGTGAAAGCTTCTTTCTCTCATGTAATACTTCTTCTTTTGTCTCTGCAACTTTGAACATTTTTGTCGGTTCCAAGATAGTTCCACCTTCTCTAGTATTGGCCTTTATATTTAAATTAGCTGTTGTCTTTCTCGAAAACCGCATAACATTTGATTTTTCAGGGCGTTCTTGTTTTGTGCTTTGTGTTAAGCTTGGTCTCACATTTATTCTCATCCCATACCTCTTTCTAATGGGATCAGCAATTTTTGCAACCCCTTAGCTGACTGGGAAACAAAAACTTGATCATTAGCAAACCTAACTGATTTTATGATTCCTCACTAACTTTCATTCATATCTCCAGTTCTTTGCATGTCATTTTATCATGTCCTCCACATTTATGCTGTCCACAAGTGATAATGGACACTCCTGTCTTACCCCTCTTCATCGTCCTGCTCATCCGGACTCCCCATCCGCCACTCGCACTCGAGCAGTCTGAGACATGTAGAGGTTAGGTCTCCTAAATGACACAATTTCAGGCGTAACACATTGGAGATCCTTCATGATGAAAGAAGACACTTAGCATTTCCGCATAGAATTTTTTTATTACGGCCTAGGTTTCTTTACAGCATGAAATCTTCAAATTCAACCTGAAGATGTTACACTGTAACGAAACCTAGGTTGCAGTAAAAAAATCTACGTGTAAAAGCAAATTATCTTCTTTCATCGTTAAGTCTCTTATTTACTCCTATGATCTGCAATGCCTTCATTAATTCTACCAATTTACTATAATAATCGCTTTCTCGAAATCCCCAAAAATGCATAATTTATATTTTTTGCTCCTCTCTGTTGATAACTTCATTACTGCTATTGCAGCACGCGTGCCTCCACTTTATCTTAAACCAATCACTATCATTCCCTAATTATTCATTTTCCCGGTTCCCTATCTACTTCTTTACTATCATGAGAACGAATTTGGCTGCGTGAGTAATCAAAGTTATTGTTCCATATTCCTCACATATGGCAGGCTTTCCCTCTTTTGGGATGGGAACTGATTTGACGAATTTTTCCGACCAAATTTCTGCCTCAGATACGCTGTGAATTTACTCATAAAAACTCTTTCTCCCAAGTTGAGTTATAATCTGTAAATTTAATAATTTCTTAACTATTTTGGCGGCGATGGCAATTATCCCACACTTTTATTTGATTACAATGAAGTTAACGCCTATTTCTTTTGTAACAAAAAGATAAAGTATGCCCTCTTATAAACTATCCTCATCTATGTCATATTCTCTATATATAAATTTCCCGGCATAATATCCTTAACACTTAGATCCTTTGAGCATTATTTCCATTTATCCTGACTCTTTCTCGGCTCAGTTAATAAATTTCTTGCCTTAGCATTAGCAGTAGATTTTACCCTCTCACTTTCTGACAGTTTCCATCTTCCTGTTCCGCACCAATTCCCATCCTTTCCTTTTGATGTTGTCTTCGACAAGCTACCATTCTTCCAGATTTGCTCAATGAATTTCTCCCCACTTCTTCACTCTTTCTTCCTCAACCCCTGATTAAGAGCACTTTATTTTTAATTATTCGTTTCGTCCACTTGTCCTTATCCATACCCTGCATCACAAATTTTTCAATTGATTCCAACCTTCTTCTCTCCGCCTCCTGCCTCCGTTCATATTTCGAATCGGCAGAAAATTCTTTTATACACCCTCGTCAGGTGTGATGTCCCAGTAACAATCACAGTCGCGCAATGACTGTGCTGTTCTCCTCTAATGTCTCTGGACACCCAGATCTAAGTCGTGTAATTTTGAAGGCACCAGATCTTCCTGGAAAACCCCAGGTGGCACAGGGGAGGGAACTGGACCCCCTGCCCCTTCCTCAGAATGTGTGTGTTTCACACGCCGCAAAGAGTTTAGCACGAAGTCAGGTCTTCGTATTAAACCGGGATTGAGCCTGAATGATGTCCTTCGGTTCATATTTTGATGAGGCGTTTTGTAATTTCCCATGTTATACTTTGTGGTGCGCTGGTGGTGGATTTTCTTTTTTTCGAGGGTCATGTTGGATTCGGCCATTCTGGTGCTTCGGCCCTAAGGCACTCGGAATCAGAGTTTATTACCCCTGTGGAGGCTTCTCTCCATGTAGAACTTTCTTACTTCCCAGAAGTTTTTACGTGTGTACGTACTCAAGAGTCCCCTTCTCTTTAAGGTAGAGGTGCTGCCTCCGTCGTAAGTTGCGTTTCTCGGGAATTTATAATTGCTCCATGTCGAGAGAGTGCTCAGGCCTGTTCGCTGAATTAGTTCAGAGAAATTAGCATCTATTTTCTGGCAGTAAATAAAGAAAAGTTCTTTTATATTTCTCCCGAGAGAAGAGTTCCCAGCTATATATCCATTCGTGTTTATCTAACTAGGTTTATCCATTGTCATCTGTCTGCGTCTTCCTCTTTTGGCCTCGTGGTCTCCGCCTTTTTTCGATGACTAGACCATCCCAATTTTGAGCTTATGCCTTTATTTTACGATCAGTACCATATATGTTCTATGTAGAGTAGGTTTTACGTCCTATAACGTAGGGGTATGCACAGTGTAGCTATTGAATTTGATTTTACGCAGGCGAAAGCTTGACGTGAAGATATTAAAAAGTACGGGACCCAGGATGGAACCATGGAGCACTTGGGCTTGTATTTTTTCTCCACTTAAAGGTTGCTTACATATACTTGGAAGGTGCGTTCCGCCAGATAAAATTCAATACGGTTTAATAGCCATCCATGATGGGAATTTAAGAACCACTATTTCGCGAAAGATTGATTCCCTGGTGGAAAACGCTTCGAATTCCTGGTATTTGTTCAAACATATTCCTGCCATGCGCCTTATTCTATCAAATTCGTCGGCTGTAAATTCGACTAGGCGATGGATTTGCCGTGTCGTCGTGTTGGGTTGCCAAGTTGTTCGGGGGGAAAGATTTTTCGTGTTCGTCCATGTGTATTTTCAAGAAACGGAAGCATTAGGCGTTCCAAGATTTTTCCAAGGTTACGTAGCGAGAAGATTGGTCGATATTTATCTTCCCTGAAGCGTCTTCCATCTCCTTTTGGAATGCAGATTATGCGGGTGCCTTTCCATGGGGGCGGAAAGAAGCCCAGAAAATCGAATATCTAGCGATATCCAGAATGTATTTACCAACTGCCTTTCAGCTGTTCTGCTTTTTATGCCATCCTCACTTTCTTCGTGACACGTATATAACTTAGTAAGTAAAATAAACAAATAAGAGAGGCGCCCTAGAGTCGTGGTTTCGCGGCGAAAATATCAGGAGCTTCGTGTAACACTTGACTTCACCCGGGTGGTCCGCTTTTCCCTCCTCCCCAGTGCAAGATCAGCTTTGCAAGCCAGGATAAACTTCTGAATTTAGTTAATTGGGCATTCAATAATGGTATTGACATTTTTTTCAAATATAGAATTTAGGATTTAATGTATGAGCTGTTAAGACTGATGAGTGCATCCAAGACGTTCATGCCAGGTGACGTAAAATTCAAAACAGGAGGTAATGAACGACATGAAACAGAAAAATAAGCACGGAAGAAATTAATTTATTTTATCAATAACAAGGTGAACGATCCCTTCATTCACGCAGACTATCCCAGGATCTCAATTTTATCATTCCCCTATTTTATATATCGCCGGAATTTATTCTAATTTATTTTATATTGCTAAATCTTTTCCCTTGCATTGATCTCAATACGTAGATTTAAAGGGAATTTTTCTATTGAATTTGGCATAAAAAATAACATGGTTCCATATAACATTTTCCGTTGTTTGCAGCAAGTTTGCAAAACATTTTGGAGACACCTACATATATGCATACAAACGTACTATTTTATATATGAAAACGTGAGCTGAAAATTATAATTGAATAAAATTGGCACAGGAAGATTCCTTTTGCGGTTCAAAATTTGACGTTACATATATTTTATGGCATACAACTTTTTGAAAACACAGCCATGTCTTTATTTTTAAACAAAATACTTGTCTCCCATCAATAAGCATACACAAATATATCTCAAAACTGGGAACGATCTCTCTACTTCCTCAAGGGTCACAGGGGCGTATTGGAAGGGTGTGGCGTCAAAGAGATTAAACTCGATGCCAATGTCAGCACTCCCTCCTCAAAAGTTTTGATTTGGTTCTGGCCTCGTGACGAAGTCATTACTTCGGGAGTGGAAATATGGAGGTAATTGAGAAATTAATTAAGAAAATTAAATTAAAAATGTAAAACTAGGAAAAAAGGCACAATTGGATTTTTCCTTAACTTCGAGGAATTCAAATTGACGCCTCCTGCTATCGTCACCAATTTTGCAAGGGAAAAATGATTCTTTAGCCACATTGATCAGCTCTTCTGCCTGTTTTTCTTTACTCATCTATACAAATGCTATGGCTTATGCTGAGGAAATATTCCAGAAGCACATCTCAGGGTGAAGCACCAGACCTCAACGAGAAATTAAGGGATATTGACTGCTGAAATACCGATTAAAACAACTCTTTTTTTCATCAAAATTTGGTACATATATTAGTAAAAGAAAACGAAAGACAATTAAAACCATCCGAAAAAAATGAAAACCAATTAAGTAATCACCAATTACACTAACGTCGGTGACCCAGCATCTCGAGCCACTTGCTTGCCCTCGTAGAGACGCCGAGTAGAATATGCCACCTAGTGTAGACTCATGATGAAACAAACACCTTGTTTCCAATTGTAAAACGCAATTTGTTTCACCTTGTAGTTAAGTCTAATTACTTTCAATTAACCCACTTCGATCGCACACTCATCTACGATCATGTAGTTCAATCCACGAGTTGGAGTTTCAGCCTAAACCAAATCCGTCCCAGTGAATAGGCAAAGGCGAACGTAGGCGAATTAGGCGAATAAGCATCGTCAGTGAATAGTCGAGGGCCAAATGGATCTCCGCCTAATTGCGCACCTCCGCAGGGAACCCGGACCCGGTGAAGCAATTCACCGATTCAATGTGGCGTACTCTAGGGGGTGAATGAAGCTCCGAACCCGGACCGCCGACGCGGTAGCCCATGGCTTTGAGTTCAAAACGCAGTCCCGCCCCCCACCGGGGGTCGGTCGGTCTTCCTCGTGGAAGAGGTCGGGCGTGGAAATAGAAAGACAATAAAAATGTCCCGTGGAAGGAAGGAGGCCGCTTACGGTGCGGGCGGCGAGCATGGAAACCCCCGCACATGTGTCCGGCGACCGGGACACAACCCGCTCCTGGGTGCGACGGCCGCAGAGAAAGGGGGGCCGGTGTAAAATCAAGCGATCCCGTGGTCGCCAAACCACCTACGGACCCAAATGCTGCTCCCACGGAGCCCTACAACTGCTCATAGAGATCTGAACTACTCTAAATCTAAAAAATACAGCAAACTTAAACTTAAGACTAGGTTCACTTGAAATTATATAAGCACGAGGCCATTCTTGAGCCGAAAAAATCGAATGAGAACCAGAATTGCGTCGGGTATTGAATAGTTTTCTAAGCAGTATATTTAAGGATTATTCTACATAGGAAATATCATTAGGGGAATAACTTTTATTTATGCTAAATGTTCATTGCCTTAATAATCTCATGCAAAATATCTTTCCATGGCAATCATAATTGTAAAATAAAAAAGTAATCTAAAAAATCATATAACTTGAGTGAAGCTGGAGGTGCCCTGGGACGTAACTCGGAGTCGAACTCGGACCCTCCGGCCAATAGCACATCGCTCTACCAACAGGACTACCAATATTTTTAAAAACTTTTCATAAGCGACATAACATGTACGAAAATGTTATTTTAAGTCGTTATAAGATTATTAGATTACTTTGATTAAAAGCACGAAACAATTTAGTCCAGTCAGATAACGATTTTCTACCGATGTCGATGGTTAGTCTCTCTATCCCATCGATTAGGAATTTCCTTCCATTAAAAGTAGAGCAGGTTATATAAGTAAAAAGACAAATTATTTTTTCATCATTAAAAAATAAACTTCGAGAGTGATCGTTAACACAGGTGTTCCCAGGCCCGCACAACATCATTTACATGCTCATTAAGATTTCACCGAAGTCTAACGGTAGCTGAGGAGGGAAAGAAACTTTTTACTCAATCGGGAAGTGAAATATAAAAGTTTCAGTGCAGGCGGAACAGTTTATCTGTATGGGAAATGTTTTTAACAAAAGTTGGCAAAGTATTAAGGGTGTTAAATGAAGAATCGTATGAGAGAGAGAAGTTTTTGGAACTTGGAGCCGATGACATGACATTAAATAAAGATGTAATGTACAGACAAGGAAAAAATGAAATTTGGTCGAAATACTGTAGGGTTTATTCTCAGAATCCATCGAAAACTTATAATCATCGGTGAATAACCATTACAAATTCACTTTTGCCATGTTTTGAAATGCTACAGTTAATTCTCTAGAAATGAGCTTCTTTAATTTATTTTGCTGAGAACTGACTGCAATTTGTTAATTGTCTTAATTTTTTACTGTTTTATGCTATTTGAAACTGGATATCTGCAACTACCCACTGGCTTTAAAACTAATACCATTACATCAAAACAGGATTTTTCTTTGCGGTACCTTATATTCCACCATTTTGAACGTACATAGTTGTGTGTTCAACTGATAAAATGCATCTTTTTGTGATATGAGACGAAACTATGTTGCTTTTATCATATTACCTTAAAACACTCACGGGTTCGGAATTGAATTTGATATTTAAGGAGATCTCGGAGCGGGAACGACGCACTTCATTGCCACGTGTGCGACTGGTAACACGCGGTTTTGTTATTCTTGACACTCCCGACATTTATAAAAAAACGCGTTTAACTGGGAGTTTAAGTGAGAAAAATGAAAACTAATTAAAATCTGATAGATTTTTAATGAAGAGGTGGAATTGGACCATCATGCAGAGTAACGAGCAGTTAATTAGCAGTTGCAACGGCGCGACATGGGATTTCTAGGAAATACAAAATGTCAGAACGACAGTTCCTTTCTCGGAGTGATCAGGTCCATCACCCCTCTTGCATACAGTTCTGTGGTGATCTATTTGTCATGAAAAATGAATGGCTGAATATTAATGAAGAAGTCATAAATTTCCATCACCCAGATGCATCAAGTTAATGTAGATTAACTTTTGAGTTTTAGAGAATTGTCAACTCTAAAAAATGCTAATTGTGGTAAATTACTTTCATCTGGCATTTAAATGACAGATGCAAACAAAGTGATTGCTCTAAAAATAATGATAAATACGTATTTTGAGATATTTTTTATGACTTGAAATGGTAAATTAGGAGCCTCCACAAAATTTTTGTCTTTGATGATGTAAAACGACACCTTTCACTGTATTTCTTTTTGAGATTAGCGTGATATAGTTTAACGCGTAACTAATTAGGATATACTGCCATTTATTTACACGGTTTCCATGAAGTAAAAAAACGACCTTTAATTGAAATACGCGCATTGCAACGATAAAAACAAAAAGGAAATCATCCAAAAATTCTCTTTCCTAAGGTATTACTGAAACTGTCTTCAATTTCAATTATTTTTACGTCCATGCGCAATTATCCACACTTGGAAAATGTCATTCAAGAAAATGTAATTTATGTCTGCTCATTTGACCCAAATATCCTTTTAGAAGTTGTAGTGCTGTTGAGGCGCATGCGGAATCATGGAGTTGAAGGGTGGATTTTGCTAGGAAGCACGTAAGCGGAGACTTGGTGGGAGACATGGAGGGAAGAATCAAGTCCAACCTGCACGATGCCCGAAGAGTGTGGGGAAACACCGCTTAGAATCAAATCACTGCCTGTGTCGATGACAACTCTCGCAACCGGAAAGGCGTAAAAATAAACAAATGACGGACAAAAAGTAGCACCAACTCAGCGGCAATTTCATTTAGTTAACGAAAATTAATATTAATTTTGTGAACATTAATGATGTTGCAATCATTACTTAACGCATTGTAAAATCAGTGAAATCGGTATCGAGTGAGAGTCACATTAAACAAAACAAAGGTTATGCGATTTTCGAGAGAGAGGAAACCTAAGCTAAATATTAAAATGGGGATTTATAAGCTTAAGCAGGTGAAAAATCTACTTCTAATGAAAACTTCTTTTACCAAGATGGCACAAGTAATAGGGGCATTAGATGAAAAACTGCTTTAGGTAAAGAAAGATTAACAGGGAGGAGGGAGATGATGACGGAGACGTTGAGTAGTCTATTAAGAAAAGAGTAATGAAAACTTCTGAATGGAGTTTGGTTTTATACTGCACGGAATCATGGTCGATTAAGTAAGCTGATAGGCGTAGCTTGAAAGTCTTTTTAAATTTGGGTGTGGAGAAGGCTGAAAAAAGGTGGAAATGGACGGAAAGGAAAACATGTGAGGAAGTGCTAGCCTAGTTCTGGCTACGTGAGGTAAGTTGGAGAAGTTATCCGAAGTAAGCAAGAGAGGTGGATGTGGAGCATTTTAATTGGGATGGAGTGTTGAGGGCTGAAAGAGATGAGAGGGAGAGGAAAAGGATTGGCACCATGAAAGTGAGATAGGGAGAGGAAAGGGATAAGCATGTTGGACTTTCTGATGAGTATAGTACATATTGCGGCATCAACAAATTACTGATGGCGAGGAAGGGAAGTTATAGGTAGGTGGGTGTGAAAAGGCGTAGCAGGCGCAAGCGACACAAACAAATCTAAGCTCCGTACGATGACTGTTGAACTCTAATCAATAAGATAGAGAGTTTGAATGGTGCCTGGTGGAAATTATGAATAATGAGTGAAACCAATTTTGTATTCATTTCACATAAGATTTTTTTATTCTACAACCAGAGTTAGACAAAAATTCGTCATTTGCTGACGCACACCTGGAGATGTTCTGTTGAAAAATGGTTGTGAAATTGAAAATTATGAATGGAAGTGGAAGTTCAAAAGTAAAATTTACCTTATACTAATTGAATTCTACAGGATTTACTCCTCACACTATATCTTGAGAGAGAATGGAATGCGACCGAGAAAAATTCAGCGCATTCAGAACTCGACCCTGTGAGATCGAAGCTGGAAGCGAGAACACGAATAAGAATTGATACCGATTCCAATGGAAATAAAGCACTTTTTGTTTTTAAGGTGTTTCCGACCACTCGAGTATTTTTTCAAACCATCAAGACCTAAGCAAGGAAAAGTATGCTACCACGAGGCATCCACGCCCGAGAATGCTCTCGTGCCTGCATCCCGGGCGACGTTATCTCGAGGAAGCTCCGGACACCGTCCTTTCAAGGGTAGAAATAAAATCGAGGCCGAAAATTGAATGCAGCTCATCTCATTTGCATGGGCGCCGCTTGAATAAAACACATCACCACAACTTCGGGAGGAGTGGTCGGGCTTAGAAACGGCATTACCGATATCCCCGAACGTCAGTGGTATCTTCCCCGAAGCCCATCGCACCGCGGAAAACGCACCCACAGTGCACGAATTGCAAACGGACTGGGGTACGGCGCGGTGTCGACCTCGGGGGAGCAATTTTCGCGGAATCGCCCCGGGAGCGGGACGGAGCGCAGCGGGACGCCAATGCATTTACCCCTTCGAGCGAATGTGGGGGGGGGGGGAACTCCCTCAGACATCGGAAGGGGACGCCCTCCCGTTGGTGAGCTGCGAGTGCAATTCACTCGACGGGAAATACTCATTCCATGGCACCGCGGTGGGTCGCATTCGTGATCGGACGGAAGCCAATGGGATTTCCCGGGTCGCCATGCAGTTCCGTCGCCCGTTCGACTTTTCCATTATTTTTCCCCAAATTGCTTTCTCGCGAACTTCCCTCCGGCCGCTTTTACCTCACCCTTAAACATCGAAGTCGTTTCCCATCTTGAGTGCAGGTGATAATTTTAATTGTACTAGACATCGTGACCGAACGACAAATTTATCTATACAATATATTGCTATGCCACCAGGTTGACCTGGCCGATGACTTCAAGCGAGAGAAGAAATAACTGCATGGGGGAGTTCACATTTTGCGTTGTGGATGAATTTCGTTTGGTCGAGTCCAGGTTTAGAACACTGCTCATCGAAGGAAACGCGTTTATTATGCCCATAATCAGATTCAAACAAGGTCGGCAATTCGGGCGAAGAAAAGAAAACCGGCTTCCCCTAATTCATTGCTTCCTTTGCTCTCCCTACTCTGGACATGTGGTCGTACATGTCTGCCCTCCGAGTAAGAACTACCTCCCCTAACATCCGAGATGGACTGGACACAACTGCGCAGTAGGCTAGTGAGAATCGGCCATCTTCTCATAAACGGACTCTAGGTAATACAAGTTGTACTTCGCAACTCTCTCATTACGGAGAAAGCATCTATTATCTCGAGGGAGGTAAACAAACAAATTTAAAAAATGAAAATGTTCACTGTGTGATAATTACCTTCAGAAAAACAACAATTTCATGAACACATATTCAAAATCGGAAAATGTTGGTCAAATTTTAATTTATCGTATCTCTCACAGTTTTATGAGCTTCTTACAGGTCATAGAGCTTCTCATTTCCACTATGAAATTTATTTAAACACAAAAAACTGGGTATGAATAAATATACCTATGATGATTTCATTTCTCGTATTGCCTATGGTTATTGATATGCCATCTAATTAACAGGAGAATAAATAAAATCAGTGATTTGAATCTGCCGTAAAACATTATTATTTGATGTTCTACCATTTAGGGTAGATTTTGGGTAGACAGACTGTACAACGACACTTAATTTGCCTCACCCAACTAGACACAATCTGTCACCCAACACTACGAGTATTATAAGCCCTTCGTCAATTCCACATACATTTTATCTTCCTTTATTCCGCCCAAAATGGCCATCTTTCCTTACCCTAATATCGCTTGTCTAACGTTATACCCTCTATCACAGTTATTAACTTTTCATCATCAATCAAGATGCTCTGCATTCACCTTTCCTCTCTTATTTGGATTTCTCCCAACAATCCCCTCTTCTCCCCTCAATTTCTAGTACTTCATCTGTTATCCTTTCTGCCTATTAAACCTTTTTAATCCTTTTTCACACCCGCATCTCGAAACCCTTCAATCTACGCCTTTTCTTTTTTCGTCAATTACCAAATTCCCGCGCCGTACGAAGCCTCGCTTGATATCAAAGTTCGTTCAAATATTACATTAAAAACAAAATCAAAATTTAAATAAAATTTTAACCAAATTTCAAATCGAAATTCAAATTAAAATCAAAATTTAAAGAAACTGTCATCTGCCATCATTAGATGCTGGATTTCCTTCGCATGCATAAGAATCGATTTGCGACTCAACCAATTTCGTAGTTTAGACGCGATGGCATTTCTCCTTATCTTGAAATTAATGGGCAAGGGTAGGTTTCGTCCGTAAGGACGGGATATGGGGACGAGGGGATATGATATTTCAAGCATGTTTTGTGCCACCGCTCCTGTGGTTGGGCACCGACGGCACCCAGCTAGCGAGTAGTTGGAACGAAATGAACCTATTGTGTGCCTCGAGGAATGAGTTGTCAACCCACAGCGCTCTTGGCGTGCCCGTTATGTGGTTTCAGTTGCATGGGGGCCGCTCGGACAAAACCGCGCACACGGCTCGTTCGGAGACATTCGCGGAGGACTGTGTATTTCCCGGCCACGAAAGCGTTTCATCCGACGCGGAGGGAATTCGGCCAGGACGGGCGACTTGGTCAACGAGTGACTATTTGTGCACCCAAGCGGGTTAACGCTCCACGAACGTAACCTCGGATGATGGCCGCCGCCGCCGACGGGCCATCGCCGTTCCCCCCGCGCCCCTATCCGCTTATTCTCCTTCTAGACCCGACCGAAATTGCGCTCCGAGATAATATTAATTAAACCGAGCCGAGGGGATTAACCGGAGCGGTTGAGAAGGGGCGTGGGTGACGCTGGCAGACTAGTTACCTGCACGGGCGAAATGTTGTCAGCCGCGTGTGTCTTTGCGACTAGCCCGCTCTAATTTTGCTCCAAGATGACTTTGGAATGCGTGTGCCGTCGCCGATTAATTCTAAGTGTCTGTTACGTAGACTATGAATCGCACTAGTAATTAATCCTAAGCGCCCTCAGTATATGCCTTGACTCAGTTTAAAACCCCAAAACCAATTATATCTATTTAGCTTCTTCATATTAGGGTACTCCACCTATCCGCCCAGGCGATGAATTGTTTGGATTGCGGGGTCGAAATTTAACATTTAAAAAAAATCACATGAAGCAAACTTATACGCTCGGAAAAGTATTTTCCTGAGCTTCAAGATTCAAGGTACTCGGGTAAACCTAAGACGGTATAATACCTCGCAATTCACCACAAGGGTGCGTGGCGGGTTGTTTTAGGGCACCAGCCATTTGTGCATTAATGTACACTTATACATTATTACTAATTTATATTTGGCCCCGAGGGTCAAAGAAACGTTTTCCCTTAAGTAAAGCAATGCATTTATTGAAGAGGGGGGACAGCGAGGTGGAGGCGGAAACCGCATTGCCGCGGTTGAATCATCAACGGAACCGACCATTAGGATGATAGGCATACTTCCCTGTGTGTGTGTGTGTGTGAATGTGTTCACGTTTGTGAAATATGTATTTATATTTAAGCTCAAGTGAATCTGCATTAGAAGCTGGTGCCCTAACACACCACGCTACATAACCCTTTGGCTTCTTACGGGATGTCGTGTAGGTGTACATCCAGTGATCTGCAGCGTAGGTGTTGCCCTTTCCCATAGGTGTCGGCCGCCTTCACTCTCCCTCCTTGAGATCAAATCGGCAAACACCGTTCGTCCTCCCCTCCTCCACTCGAGAGTCTTTAATACCTTTTCGCGAGCCCTCGCCATATTACGCACCGCCAGGGTTTTCCGGAAGGGGCGACGGGAAAGGGTACATGCAGTCGACACTGTCGGCCGTGTCGCTCGGGGGCGCGCAGTGAGGCGAGGGGGGGCGCCCGCTTAAGCCTTTCGCCTCCTCGGTTACCGCGCTCCACCGTCCTTGCCTCACCCCCTCGCCTTCACCCCCTCGCCTCCACCCCCTCCCTACCGCCGCCCCCGCCCACCCAAGCACCCGAGCCGTGGCGTCCAAGTCGGCGGTTGGAACGTTCGTGGGAGCGATATATTTTACTGCCTCTTTCCGCCAAACTTTTTTACGAGCCGCGGATGCGATTATGGAACCGTGCGCAAGGGATTCGACTGTGAGAAGGGGGGGGGACGGAATGGCGAGAGAGGTGCTGGGGGAAGCGAGGGAGGGAGGAAGGGGTGGGAACCGGGGTAGGGGTGGATTCGGGAGGAGCACAGGAGTCTGCAACGGGGATAATGCTCGGTGGGAAACGAGGAAAGAGTGGAGCTCCCCGTTAGGGTGGGCGTTATCTTCTATTATCCCGAGAGCGTTGGGTGTATTTTCCTCCTTATTGAATCTAAGAGTGTTTGGGGAGGAAGGGAATCGAGGCGGTTGGGTAGGATTTAGTGAGAGATCGGAGGAGGGTCGTGGGAAGAGGGGGGAAGGGTTGGATGGGGGATGGTGAACTGGGGAGGCGGAGGAAATGCAGGAGAGCGAATTTATTTTCCGTGTGAAATTGGGGACATTCATCCCATTCATTCTTCTAATCCTTCGTCAAGAGTCAATTCATCACCATGTCTTCGTGGCGAAGTTGTGGTCCGCCACGTTTCATTTATTCTGATTTAAAAGCTTTAAAATTTCATTGAGTTTAAAATCGTTTTTCGAAACTGGAACCATTCCCCCCTCGTCTCGTTTTATCTCCATTTTCGGTAGTTAGGAAACTCACACCATTAAGTCCAACCTAACAATTTAACCTTTATATCCGTACACATTTTGCGAAGATAAATACTCCACCGCATTTCCGGACATCCCGATAGACATGTACAAGATCTCGTTCAAGTTTTCCTCAGCCTTCGATTAGAACTCGACAATGAATTGTTTTTCTACCCTTTCCTCTTGCAAATTCATGGATAGGGGTTAGATATATATTTTTATTGTATATTCTTGACATTTTTACGTTCTATGAAAGCTGGAGTGCCTTTGAAAATTCAACATTTCTTCTTCGTCTAAGGCGATTTAATAATCCAAAGTAATGTTGACAGGAGGTCAACCGGAAGATTTGACAAAAACCACACCCCGGTCATCATCGCATTTCAGTTTTATATATCTTACCACAAATATCTTCGTAAATATCAATGAGAGAATTTTCGCGCATCCAAATAGGTACTCAATCCAAATATGACGTATATCCACGTCAGTAGTCACGTATTAATTTCACTCCCGGAGACTGTCTTTGTTAGACAATCATGTCTCCTAAAGTGTCCGATAAGACTCATCCCGGTTCAAATCAGTTTTCATCAGGATTATTCCTTCTCACTTTTTACTCTTCGTGCTCCTTTTTGTTTATTTTATTCGTCGATTTGATCTTCGCTATCCTCCTGTGGCACCACAGTTTCCAATATATTCTGTATTTGTTTCCACTTCCAGCGTTTTATTCCGCGTTTTAATATCCGCATTGCATTTTTGTCTCTCGCATGCCAATATTTTTGCATGACAAATAATCCCACAGTTTATCATTTAGTTCCTCTGTTAGTGGGTTTCACATGTTTGTCAAACCCATTGCCGTGCGGAAGTCTTCATACAGACTATATTTTTTTATTCGATCGAATACCTAAATCCTTCAAGTTTTCCATCAAATGTATCCTCTGGTCAATCATGTTTATTTACGCAGTAATTATATTCCATTCCGATTTTTATTTCTATAATCAATTGTATATTTTTATTTTTCTCCTATTTTAGGACGAGGTCTACACTTTATGACGTCCATTACTGCATTATAGCCTATTATATTAACCATTTGACCAAATACTGAAATTGGGAAACTTTGTGTTTTATTTTACATGACTCAAGGGGGCAAGATGTTTGGGGAGACTCTCGACGACTTTATCTCCATCTTCTAACCCCTGGGATACGATTCGCACGGTAATTCAAGGAAAGCGCTGAATCTGAATCAGTTAAATTTTGTTTAAAGTGCTCATAGTACGTGTTGAACTGACCGATGCGGCTTTCATAAGTGGATTATCGACTAAAGAGTAGATTAAGACTAACTCAGCCACATTATTGCTCAGTTTTTTGTCTCTCGCTGCTCTTCTACACACTTTTATAAAAACACTCCATACCCACACTATAATACTAAAAATACTTTCATTGCAGCATAGCATTCATCAGTTTCACATCCTTCCTAACACAGTTCATGTCAAAAATTCAATCCTTTTCCTCCTTTTACCTCGTTTACTTAGCATCATTCCTTCCATCAAAGTTCTCAGCATCCCAAAACCTCTCAATACTACTTTCATTCACATATCCATTCCTTTTTGGATTAACTCCCAAAAACCTTCACCCTACCTCCACCATTCCTCGCCTTTCTCCGCTAGACTTCTTTACCGCACATTTCATTTTTTCCCCTCTTTTCCGGGCTCGCCAATGACGATACGTCATGTATTAAAATGGAAATAAATCCAAGTATCCCCCCCCCCCCTTGGAGTTCTTTATGGGATGGGGTCTCTCTTTTTCTCTGTCGAAGAATAAAAGGGGCGTTTGTAGTCACGGGCGGGCCATAATAGGCGTGGGTTGAGTGTGAATTGGTGTGGGTGAGGCCGTCGCAATAAGCAGAGGGATAAGCTCTCAGTCAGTCAAAACTTCAACGGGAAGAATCTCTCATTCGCCCGTCCGCCTTCCATCCGACTCTCTTAATGCCGCCAGAAGAGAGTGGAAGAGATCGTCTGCGCGGAAAAAATAAACCTCTTCACTTGATAACTGCCGGCGGCGGATAGGAATGGAAAAACTTTCGTAACAAGGGAGCGGATGGGGGGGGGGAGGGGGAAGAGGAGCGGGCGATGGGTTGAGCTTGATCGAATCCTACTTCATCCTCCGAGGAATGAACGGATTAATTAACATTCGAGGCGAATGGGTAATCGCGCCATGGAGGGGAGGAGAAAGGATGAGGTCTGACTTTGGATAGTACGATTCTCGGATTTGATTACGGCCGTGGGATGCAAATTGAATATCGCTGAAGTCCTGATGCATGATCTTTGCGATGCAAATGGACGGAATCGCATTTCGTAGCAATGGCACCCACAACGCATAGGGAATTTACTGCTCGGTAATGATACTCGACACTTTCGCGGATTGTCGTTTTCCACCCGCAATTGTCTCCCTGTGGACGAAGTTAATGTGATATTTAATGAAATCGACATAACTCCAAATGTTGAATAAAGCCAAAAATTACCAGATCTATATCCTCATGACTTTGATTTTTTGTTACTTTTAGCGTCTACAATGAGAATACAATATCCTACTGCTGAAATGTTCATCGCAGTATCCCACGTGTATGTACATCGCCGTTTCCTCATTGATGCATCGCAAAATTGCGCATTCAATGGAATTACGAAACATTTCCATTGTTTTTCGCCGAAATAAATATCCAAACAATTTAACTGGTAACCGACTGGATTCTGAACTCTGAAATTTGGGCTTAATGCCCAGGTGAATTTTGTCCAAAATAATACGCAACTTTTTTTCATTATTCATAAGGAAGTTGTAATTCACCTGGTAGTGGGAACTGTGAGTTATGTCCCCTTGAGGAGCCACAAAATTGCGTGAGTGGAAGTGTCCAAGCAATAGGTAAGAAAGAGACTTAATAGGGAATAACCTAGAACTTTTATGATTTAATTAATAAATTAAACTTGTTACAAAACTTAACAGAAATATATGATATCATTTCCCGTTGACTATCTTCCAAAATTAGTAAACTCATAAGATTTATATTTTTATTAATACGATTTTTATTTACTTTTAGTATGTTTACGCATCTCTCAAAGTATACGGTAGTATTTTTAGATATTCTTTGCCATCATCTTTCACTTCTTTGAGTTGATGTTCTTCTAGCCTAGGTTCCTGATCAACATATTTTGAGGGTCGGTATTGAAACATTTTTTGGGATAAAGCGTTTTGCAGTTTGTTCATTTTCACTTTATTTCAAAAAGAGTTAAATGCTAACGCCGGATTTTTCTGCATCCTCTTTTTTCTTAACTTCCTCCTTCCTTCCGCAATCTTCTTTCTGGCTATCCTCGGTGAGGAAAGTGGACTTGAGAAGTTTGGAACATTTCTAAAAGGTCGTCGTTTTGAGAATGGGTAGAGACCACGGATGCAAATGACATGAGTCGGACACCGTCTCCTGGAAACACAAGTAGGCTTAGGAGCTAAGGAAGAATTATAATGGAGACGCAGGAATGGGGGTCATCGGATGACTCCCACCCCGGGTCTGAAGCGGTAAAAACGGTTTCTGACTTCTGCGTGCGTCCAATTTCGGGAGTCGCGGGGAAAAGCACCTTCCCTCTGAAACGAAGGACGTCCGCCGCAAAAAGTCGCAACCGAGCTCTCTTGGACCCGTCCACTTGTCTTTCGTGCGCAGGGTTATGGAGGTGACGTTTCTCAGCAAGAAAATTTACACCGACACTGCCTAGGTCACGGGCGTGTAAGATCAAACCAGAAAAAAAATATCTGCGGCAAAAAGTCATGCGGATAGGCCGCACTCTAAAATTCAGGGTAAAATACGAGGTTATGGGAGGGGAAGCAGTCCAAAGGATTTGCACAGACGGTGGAAAGGATTTCCTCCGCCTGCTCGTATGGTATGACGATAAGCCTTCGCAAATTTGGAACTGATTTTTGCGCCGTGTTAAAACCACAACATTAACCATTGGCTTAGATTTGGGGATGGCCAGCAACTCGTGGTGCTTGTTTTTTTATTTAAGCATTAACATTATGTTTCAATCTTTTGGTGTGTTATCATCCCTCAAACAGCCAAGTAATCACTAGCCCCAATAGTAAAATTGTTAAGTTGTGTACTTATAAGTACTACTATGGCTATTAATACTCTCGTGCCACTAAGATTTATTCGAATTTTGCGTAATAGTATACGAATACTCGTACAACTAGTTTGCCAAAATCACGATACTCCGTAGATATAATGCCCGTGATGAGAGAGGTAATAAGGATTAATGAAAATAATGACGAACTTTTTGCAGGAGCAACGTTAGATCACAAAGAATATTTTATCCATCTATCCCGGAGAATGTTCAAAACGGTACGTAAACCTTTGCTGTAATTGTTCTTGGTGACAATTATGGTTCTATAGGGGATTAAACCTCTGAAGGTACATATCCATACATTTTAAAGGTACATACGGATTTTCGTTACACGTATTAGTATAAAAGTAACGTACGATTAAATACCTGTATTATATATATATATATATATATATATATATATATATATATATATATATATATATATATATATTAAAGAGAGCTAAACGACATTTCGTATCTTCGCGTCGGTAGGAAATGCATACGAGCATTTGACGGATGGAAACAAGGCCCACCTGCTATCAATGTATTCCCTCGATTTATCGGCGGTAAATAATTTTGACACATCCCGCTCCCACTCAAGGCATGCAAAATAAACAACGCAATGCATAGATCGGGCAACAAGCTGTCTGATGAATGAAAGCAAAGGATAGAGGGCGACTTAGGGCGGATGGGGGAGAGAGGGAGGCGGGGGCGAGTGGAGAGAGGAGGAAGGGGAAGAGAGGGCAGTGAGAGACGGACCGAGCTTAACACGTGAGGGCGTTAGCAAAATAAGCGGCGTTCAGGGACGATGGTGTGAGCGACGGCGGGCGGAGGTGGAGGGGGACAGACGGTTTAGGTTGGCTCACAGGGAGGATGAGACAGAGCGTGGGGGGGAGGGGGTGCGGATAGAAGTTGTGGGTAGGAATTTTGACTCGGAACGCGCTCCTGAACCGTCCACTCGCTACGCGTACTGAGGGAGGGTGACACCGTTATCCCCCTTGACGTGAGGGGCGAGAGGGTATCGTCTGATAACAGAGTGACGGAAGTCACGGTTATTTATATCATCAGGGGCGAGATCGCGAAATTTTTTTTCCCTCCTTATCACCATTCATGTCGCGAATTTCCTCTGTGGCACAGCTTGAGATCGCATAAATATCTATCGGTCCGGATTCAATGATTCGCGGTGGCGTATGGTTCACGTAATTTTTGGTATTTAAGAGTAACATTTGAATAAAATTAAATCGTGGTGTTGGTCTTCCACAAAGGGTGGATAATGAGACAACCCTGACACGAAGACATAATGCAAATCCGTGACTCCGCGAATATAATATATTGTCGTAACGCAACGGAATATTATTTTAATTTCATTTAGCGAATAACGTTGAAAGCGTATTATTATTCAATGACGTTTGCCAAAATTTGAGCTTTGATGGTTTTTTCTCTTTTATTTAGCTTATTTTCAAAATAGTTCGCGACGCTAAAATGTCTTGCGTGGGTCACGGAGACCGCGAAAATGAAACATTCGCATTCTCAACCATTGCGCTAAGGTAACGGACTACAAAGAAAATCATTGAAGGAGGTGACATTGGGTTTTACGTGATGTCACGCACTTCGGGGCGATCCCTTCGCGCAGCTAAATAACGGAGCGTGACAGTGTGCAGAGTTTGCGCACGGTCCAAAAATGGCGTGACGCCATTTGTGGACGTCACCCACCGAGGGGAGGATTGGTACGAAGGAGAGGGGAGTTGAGGAATGAGGAAGTCACAAGAGGGGGAAGGTTAGGAGATGGGGCGGGGGTGGAGGAGGATGGGGAGGGTGCGTATCGACCAGGCGTGTACGTCGCTGGAAGGAGTATACGGTGGGGGTGGGGGGAGGAAAGGACGTGTGTCTTTCGTGGGGGAGGGGCCGGCTCCCTCCTTTACCACGCCCCTCTTCCCCTTCCCCTTGACGCCCCTTCTACAGCACTCCGCCCACCCCCTCCACATCGCAGAGCTGCAATGCGCCATTGACCCGCACACACCGCCTCCCCCCCTCGGTCTTTTTCTCCCGCCCTCTCGCTTTCCTCCTCCCTTCGGGTCAACTCCGTAGCCCCGCTCTCCCTCCTCCTCCCTCCCCACACTCCTCCGGATCCTCTCTCTCCTCCGTCTTCAAAGAGAGCCGCTCTCGTCCCAATTTGGAGTGGGGACTGGGGAGAAGTTGGTGGGGGAAAGAAGGCGGGAAAAGGGGGGGAGAGGAGTTTTTATTTATTTATTTTATGGTGGTCGTTTAATAGGAGGAGAAGAAGGTGGTGGTCTCGGAATTATTTTTCTTCCCGGTTTTGCCGGGGGAGTCCTCCCGAGATTTAAAGAAGGGGGTGTGGGGTGATCCTACCCCCCCGCTAACCTCTATACCCCCGTTCACCCACTGTGTGTTGTATGCGCCATCCCGCTGAGCAGTTCGAAAGTTCTAAACCCGCGGTAATCGAGGCGATAATACTTCATATTATTCGGGACGATGCAATTTCCCCCGCTGTAATCTCTTGCTGTTTTGCTCTTTCTCTACTTATGTGCACTGTATTAATTCTCTCTCTTTCTCAATGTTTGATAATTTTTTCCAGGAGTTCTCTATCTATTCTCATCTCTCTTTCAACCTATCCTTCGATTCAAATTTAGTTTCGTCAATATTTACAGCTTATTTTTCTCAATGGCTTCCAGACTTTATATTCCACTTCTGCGACGAAGTATTTTGAATTGTGATGCCCTTAGTTATGTAATTATGATTTACTTTTTTTCTCTGTGACTTTTATGGATATACTACATACATATATACATTCCCCATCCTCACCTACAAATAGATTTGAAGACTAAGATTTGAATTCAAACTATACCGGTTACGTACTTGTGGCAATTTTCGCATATCCAGGCACATTAAGCGAATTAATCGTGGGGACGTTCCGCCCTATTTTCAGCTAGTTCGAATTCTCCTTCCTCCTTCAAATTTACAACTGGCTTCGTCCTTCAGAATAGCACCAGGTGTACCGTGTGCTCTTCCCTGCCGCCTTAACCTCCTTCTCGTCCTCGCCGGAAGTGGATAAAGCAATGTGGGTGTGCGCGACTGTTTTCCTTTAATCTCGGCTTTCCCTCTTTCTTCTCTCGTGGTGTTATTTTTCATTCGTGTCCCCCAAGAACGGGAGAGGCGGCGGCGAGGCGGCGGGAGTTGGGAAAAATCTCGGGTCGTCATTAGCGCGGGAACCGCTCACGGCGTATGCGTTTCCGAGACGGGTGCGGATGAGGGAGCGTTTTCAAGGGAAGGAAGGGCGCGTCACTTGTTGTCGTCGGTCGCGGCTCGCAGTCAATCCCGCGCGAGACGCTCGTTGACGAGTAGGGGAAATTGAATTGATTGATTGAGTCGAATACCCTTTTTGAAAATGGGAGTTTTTAAATGACGCTCATTTAATCGTACATTTGACGCGGGGATGTTTCATTCTCGCTCTCTCTGTCAACGTGCTACGAGAGAGCTCAGGTATCTCCGGGTTATCTTTCGGTCCACCGAGTTAGGCTCTCTTGCGTATACGATTCCCCTATCTCCTTTCGCCAATCATGATGGAGATAGGCCTCCCTGCGTCATTCAGGAGTAAGTACGCAGGAGACAGACAATAGGATAACGTAGTGTTGTACCTGCGGGTTTCCCCCACTACTTGGGTGAATGCCAGACCATTTCCATTCCCGTAAGCGAGTAGTCCCTGCTCGAACATCAACCTAGAGTCAATACTCCCAAGGGCTGAAAGGTACACCTAATGCAAATTGCAAACTCCAACCTGAAGAGAGAATGGTCTATGACAGAGTTCTCATGCGGTCTCATCAATTTTAAAAAAAGATGCTCACTAAATAGCTATTGTTGGATTTACCACGCTATTTGTCACCCATAATGAATAAACGAATTTGAAACTGTCTTGTATGTGGGCGAATTGATAACGCTCAACGCCAGGTCAAAGAAAAGGACATGTTTGGGATCACAAATGTTTTTCAAGATATTTTCCATTTAAAACAAAAGAAAAGGTGCCAGGAAGAGAAAGAAAACCTTTGATGCAAAAATAATAAGGTTAAAATTGAATTTTTCATAGAATCGAGATTGGAAAGGAAGATTCATCAGAATGGAAAATATTATACAATACTGAATTTAACAAGATTTGACAGCTAAGTGCTAATGGCAGCTCGTTCATCCCAACTAGAAGGACGATACTTTTTCTGAATGAAAAGCCGGCCTTCGAGCCAATAAGGCTTGTCCTTGACATTTAAAAGTAATGCAAGGTAGGATATGCACAAATTCCAGTCTTTGAAATAGAAATTACTGACTACATTTATCGTTCTCTGCAAAATCTGACGGCACTCCATCATTCAGGCTGGCACATTTTCGCTGGCATGCTACAAGTATGTTAGCACCTTAGCCCCATATTCACTATTCTAAACAAGCTATTATTATCCCTTTCGAATCGACTACGTAAATAAGCCAAAATTCCTTTCCCCGATCCCAGCCTCCATAAGTCAAATGTAGTGTTCAGACAAACCTGGACGCCTAATTTCTATAATTTAATAGCTTAAAAAAAAATTCTAAGGTTAAATCCTTAAATATTCCGGAGGACCACCGTTCACCCGAAGGGCGTTGTTGGAAACAACCGAGGAAGCAAAACGGCGGCGCGGTGCGGCGTTGAGGCGTGTGAAATGAGATGATCCGAAAAAGGCGGCAGCAAGCGAGGAAAGATTTAACTCGGCCTGGTAGGATTGAGGAGGAAGGAGAGAGTGGCGCCGAAGACGGGGCCGCAAAATGTGCGTTCGTGTGAGTCCTTTTGGTGGGGGAGTATAGTAGCTCGCAGGCCGACGAAATAGGAAGAAGGGAGAGACTAAGTTTTTGACTATGAACGTACAGCACGGCCTTCAAAACGAAGGTCGTTTAGATAAGGTGAGAAAAAAGATGCACACACATGGTTCTAGAATCGAGGCGCCGCGTGAAAATAGTACATTCGGCGCGGGACGCCTGCGTTTTCGCGAGCATCCCGCAGATAAAACAGTTAGGGTTCGACTGGGATAGTAAGGGCCACCGCGCGGATTTGAATCCCGAAATCACCCTCGGCGTTCAAACGTATTTCCCGCTGGGGTATCACACCAGCCGAGTAGTATGAGATTAACGCTGGCAGCATGGGAACCTCTCCTCGTGGCATATGTCTTTCCGTGAAGTTTAACTAGAAATTAACGTACTTATGTATGATGAGCGGTATTCGATCACGATCACGCAAGATGCTTCGATTAATCCTTCCGTGTGAGAAATCCATCCGAAAATGAAGTGATATCGAAATTGTTTGGAATCAATACACTTATTTTATACCCTTCACGCGGCAACGGACCTGAACACCCAATTAGAGACCCTGGGATATGGATGCGTTTTTAAAATTTTCGTTTTGTTTATGAACGGGTTTAGTTTCGAAGTTAGTTAAATTGCATGCGAAATAATGCCCTAGATGGCGTGATGTCGAGTCATCACCATTAGTTTATGAACCTTTAAATGTTCGTTGAAATGGAACATTTAAGTACCCGCAATCGCTCGTCGCATTGAATCCGACTTGCGCCAGAAAAGTATTTGGTGTGCGTAAAATGCTCGCCGAAGCGGGCAATATTAACGGCGCCAGGAGAATTAAGGGAAAAGGTAATGTCGAGACGCGCCGCAAGGTGGCGACTTTCAGGGAAATCCTGGCCAAAACCATAAAAGTGAAAGTTGGTTTAAAGGTTGTGTGGTTGCGACTTGTGAAGGTCAATTTGTGGTGCAAATACCTGATCAAGGGAGTAATTGTTTGAACTATTTATTTTATTTTTTCATTTGTCTGAGTGACGGGTCACTGGCGTCGGGCTTCCCGCCCCGTAAACCCTGCGTGTGTGTGTGGTTGCGACTTGTGAAGGTCAATTTGGTGTGCAAATACCTGATCAAGGGAGTAATTGTTTGAACTATTTATTTTATTTTACATTTGTTTGATTGACGGGTCACTGGCGTCGGGCTTCCCGCCCCGTAAACCCTGCGTGTGTGTGTGGTTGCGACTTGTGAAGGTCAATTTGGTGTGCAAATACCTGATCAAGGGAGTAATTGGTAGAACTATTTATTTTAAATTTCATTTGTTTGAGTGACGGGTCACTGGCCTCTGGCTTCCCGCCAAACAATAACTTTCCCACCCCCTTCTATATTCCACCTATAAGTGCCCTTAAGTGTACGGCTTTGGGTTTTACTTTCTTTCCTTTCCTTGGTTTAAAGGGTTCATGTGAATTACAACCCTTAGTTGAATGACCGGTGGAAATAAAGGCGTTGCTGTAGCTGTAGCTGTCTCGCCTTCTTATTTCACTGCCGGCAGGGGCATTCTTTATTATGGAATTTTGGAGATAACACTCCATAGGAAGAAACAGAAGGAAAGATCTGTTTGCCATTAGTATAGCTCATAGCTCAGCCCCTAATTAAATGACTGCAACTCGAGGAAATTATTGCAATATATTTTCGTAGTAATGATTTATGACCACTAAATTACTCAATGAATATTTTATTATGTTCATTGCGTTGGAAATAGTTTATTATATGAATAAAGGGTGAGAAATAATTAAGGGGCCGTATTCCAATTTATTGGTATGAGATTATGAATATTATAATTTGAATGCGAAAAATATACTTTGCTTATACATGCTACCACTTGCATAAATAGTATACCATGACCTTAGTGCGGGATTCTCGTAAAAATATTTGAATCCATAATATCTTAAAATGTCTAGTTTTAAATTATACAATCGCTAATTTCCTGGTTCTAATATAAAAAACTATAAGTTTATTCTGGAGAGGCAAATACCGTCACGATACATATTTATTGAAATTTTCATATTTTAATTTGAGACGAGAGGTGGAAAAGTACCCAGGGATAACGAATTAAAAATATATTAGACTGATAAGGCTAATATTATCTTGGAAATATGTTTCCGTGGCTCACCGTCCTATGAGTAGTCTCTCATATTGCAGAAGTTGCCAGAAGTTAGTGATAGACTTACGAAGCGAA
The DNA here is from genome assembly GCF_022747635.1 of Hetaerina americana. Taxonomy (NCBI): domain Eukaryota; kingdom Metazoa; phylum Arthropoda; class Insecta; order Odonata; family Calopterygidae; genus Hetaerina; species Hetaerina americana. The sequence goes on from NW_027286069.1 coordinate 34,855,120, forward strand.
TTTAAGTGGAAACCGCCGGATTTCAAAATGGCAAATATGAGCCTTCCATCATTAGATCAATTGAACGTTGTAAAATTGGTGAAGGAAGTAAAGAAAAAACACCAAAAGTCATTATAATACGGCTAAGTCGACAGCGCTGTCATTTACGGACAAAATATTGCCAAATTACAATTCAGCACATTCCGACACAGTGTAACCCTGAAGAGATTGCCTTCTATGAAAACATCCAATTGGGGTTTCAGATTTTTCTGAATCATTTACTGAATTATTATACTTTTAGAATATATATTTTCAGGAACATAAACGTTTTTCGGAAAATTTTCAATATGAAGTCAATTTCTAAGTGGAGGTGGGGTGTTTGGTGCAGAGCAGAATGAGTACACAAAAAGAATCAGAGATAAACCTTTCCCGAAGCCAACGAATATTTTTACCTGTATATTACTTCAGTTTCTTGCATCACATTAGGATGGAAACAATCTATTACGTTGAAAAATCCTCTTCCCTAATCTCCATGATTTTGCAAACCTTTGCGATCTCATTTTGCTCACGAAAGCATTTCAGTTGCGAGAAAATAAATTAAACTTGCTGATTACAATCGCTGGTTTGGCACCTACCTATTCCTCATTCCGCGAATGGATGGGATGGAAAACTCAATCATGCATCGGTGTTTGCAGAGATTAATGGGGTCGGCGCACAGTGAAGTGGCATGCATTGTTGCTTTTATGACCTCATTTCTACCGGGATGTTATTTTTGGACACACAGTCAAAGATTTTATTGACGCGGAAGCCATTCTCCAAAAGAGAGTGGACGGATCAAATCAGGTCGGTTGTCCCTTTTTCAAAGTTACAAGGTGTTCGTTACATGTAATTGGACAAAATGGAAACTTTCTTCGAATAATTTTAAAGTTATTCATAATTTTTATTTTTAGACATTTACGCATATATTCCACTCGGCCCATACCTATTAATTTGCCTCAGGAGAAGCACTTTGATGGATTAAGTCAACATTATTCAAATGTGGAAGGGGACTGCTTTACCCAATTCATTATTAACCTCTTCACTATAATTTTATGCAACGTCTTATTCCACAAGCTTATAGAAGGGGTTAGCTAAATATGGGATGAAGAAACAAAACCATGGCCATGTTAAATAACGGAGACATTTCAGTAATGGTCTTAGATGCCGAAGATAACCTACAAAGACTGCTCTTCAAGTTTTATCAACCAGCTCAAAAATTTAAGAGTGAAATATTTTATGACCTTACAAAATATACGAACTTCTCTACAATGCCAGGCAAGGGTACATTTTATATCGAGGGGAGAAATCCAGAGCAAGTAAAGTATCTCTACATACATCTATCAAATAGCGTCAGCTAATGGACCATCTAAGGAAGCAAATCAACAGAGTTGCAGCGATTCCGGATGCCATCTAAAGCAATCGGGGCTCACGTTTATTCAATGAGGTCAAAATTAAAACTGCAGACATGATTCCAATCATGACATACGACTTAGAAATTGTAATGATTCAAGCAAAACCGAGAATATGTGACATACTGTCGGAATGAAGACTGTAAGAACAATTGATTAAAAATTCTTGGGAAATTGAGGAAGAAATGAAGAGATAAGACTTTCTCGTACCACATAGAAACCTTTTGAGGCAAAAGCCTTTCGGTGCAACGAAAACAAAGACACTGGTTTGATCGAGCAAAAATAATGGTAAGAAATAGATTAGCACACATAGCACTTCAAGGGAAACCAATAGGCCAACGCACTCACGTCTGGAAGACTGCCCAAAACATGAATAGACACTTGCCAATCCCTCCTTCGAGAAGATATATAGTACACAGTAGCTTCGGAAAGGAGCAAATCACTAGATGAAGTAAAACAAGAAGAGCTCACGAATCTTTTATGTTACTGGGAGTTGGCTTTTGAGATGTGGGCGAAGAAAAGAATAAAAAAGTAAAACGGACGGAAGAGAAAAAACAAACTGAAGTACTTTGCAAGGCTGGGGATGAGACAAGAGTTGTTGGGAGAAATTCAAAGGAGATGCATTGGATGCATAGCATTTTGATTGGCAATGGAATGTTGGAGACAGTGATAGAGGGGAGAATGTTAGGCAGGGGAGGTAGGCGGATGCAAAGAATGGGCATGTTGGACGGGATGCAGGGAGGCAGAAATTATGCGGAATCGAAGTTAGGTTTATTTTAGTGTTGGGCGTTGCGTTATGTCGTCATAGATGAGGCTAGGAAATGTAGTGATGGTCAGTATTTGTGTTCATCAATAAGTCACTACCTTAGTCAAGAGAACGCAATTAATACGAGTAATGATCGTGAGAATTGCGTGAGTGTTCCCGCCATTTCGAATAGGTAGGTAGATGGTGGGGACGGAATGTTAAGGAAGTGGTGGTGATTGGGAAGGGGGAAGAAATCTTAGCGGCGGTATAATACATCTGTTGGTGAAAGGGCCCAAATTGACACGAGATTTACGTCTCAAACAATCTCGGACCGTATTATTCACGCGAGTCCATCTCCAATCAACACAGTAAGAACGGGAAACCCGACGAAAAAAGTTCTAACACTCTCGATAATGGGGAACATTCGTTAGAATGCAGTTGTTTACCTCTTCATCACCTCTCAACCCTTAAGAAAACATCTTCCACAATCTTCACTCATCCATTAATCATTCCAAGCCTGGAGAGTGTCATCATCATTCGGTCAAGTTAACCTGGATCAAATATGGGGATAAAAATGTCAGGTGAGCATTTTTTACCGAATAGAAAAAGGAAGCGATCGCCGCTCAAACCAAGGTATATGTAGATTGGAAAGATCACTCAGCGTTGACAGTGTTCTTGCCAAATATCCTTCCGTTTTACAGGAACCCTTTATAACCCTATATAACCATTTTTTTCAATTAGTTTTGCAAAATGCTTATCCCATGCCTCTCTCTTTCTCGTTCCTGAAAAGAAACTTTCCTTCGGAAGCGTCGAAAGGGCTCATCTTCAATCAATTTTTAAATGCTTTAAAACTCTTCTAAGGCCACTGCCGACATTAATCCACTTCCATGTAATGGGAGGGGAAAAGGGTGCTGAGGAAGTTAGCAGAAGTTGGCCAAGCTGCAAGCCAAGGATGAAAAATATTAAGTTTCCTAGAGAAAAACGGGGATGGGTGTCGCTTTCAGCTGCAGTTGGGCTGATTGTGTGAAGCCTGTGCATCCGATTTATACGAAGCTAATATTAGCATAGTAGAATAAATACCTAGCGACTATATGAAAATTGAAACAAAAACTCTCTCCAATGGATTGGGACTACATCGACCGTGCGACCACTGCCAATGGTGAATTACTTCTGAGAAAGGATTCAGAGAGACAGAAGAAGAAATTCGCCAGACTAAACAGCACCAAGGCGATCAGAACGCCACTGGACCGGAGCAGAACTGTCATTAATTTGACTGACACCGAGTTGGACGAACCTACCCTTTCCGTTCTCTCCAAAGGACTAAACTTCGCACCGGCCCCTCGGTCCATTCCTTACACTGACTTCATTGGAGGAATTGAACAGGCGGTCCGGAAGCTTCCCGGCGAAGCAGCAGAAGAAGTTAGAAATGAAGTCACCATGGTCCTAAAAAGGGCCTTGCCGCCCAAATCAAACACCTTCAAGGAGGAACGGGAAGCACTCCAAGCTTTGCGGAGGAAGACGGACATCATGGTGTTACCCGCGGACAAGGGAAACGCCACTGTCATCATGAAAAAGGAGGAATGCCATAGTAAAATACGTGAAGTCCTCTCAGATACAGCCTACGTAAGGTTGTCCCGCGACCCCACGGATGCCATCATGAGAAAGACCAGCGAACTCTTAAAGAAGGCCGAGATTCCTGCCGAAATCACTAAGCACCTGAGGCCACAAGCACCAGCCCCCCCGAGGTTATACGGGTTACCGAAGAACCACAAAACTGGGGCACCTCTGCGACCAATTGTGAGTGCCATCAGCTCACCTACCTATAATCTTGCGAAGCACCTCACCAGTGTTCTGTCGCCACATGTGGGCTGCTGCGAGAATCACCTAAGAAACTCTGCAGATTTTGTTAAAATCTTGGATGAAATCCGTCTGGAGGAAAGGGATATCCTGGTGAGTTTGGACGTGGTATCCCTTTTCACACGGGTCCCCCTGACTGACACTCTACGCCTCCTGGAAGCCAAGTTCGACGCTACCACGGTGATGCTTTTCCGCCATGTCTTGACCTCCACCTACTTCCTCTACGATGGGCAGTACTTTGAACAAGCGGATGGAGTGGCAATGGGATCTCCACTCTCCCCTGCCATAGCCAACTTCTTCATGGAAGACTTCGAAGAAAAGGCACTACAATCACAATCAGCCCCGCTCCGCCCGAAATATTTCTTCCGCTACGTCGATGACACATTCGTGATTTGGCCACATGGGAACGATACACTGAACGAATTCCTGGCGCATATGAATCGCCAGCATCCCAACATTTCCTTTACCATGGAATTGGAAATTGACGGCAAACTCCCGTTCCTCGATATCCTGGTTCAACGAAAGAGTGATGGCACACTCGGACATGGGGTGTATCGTAAGCCGACGCACACTGGGCTGTACCTCAACGGTAAGAGCCACCACCACCCAACCCAAAGGCGAGCAGTGTTGAATACACTCTTCCAACGAGCCAGGGACATCGCTGATAAGAATAGTTTGTCGGAGGAGATTAAACATCTCAAAACCACCTTTCGCCAAAATGGATATAGCGGACGCGAAATCTCTCTGGCCCTAAAAAGGGCCTTCAACCCGCTACCACGCACGATGAAGGAGGAAAAAGAAAAACCGATAGCAAGGGCCTGCCTGCCGTACGTCGCCTCGATCTCAGGTAAAATATCCAGGATACTGGCGAGGCACAACATCGAGGCTATCCACAAACCACCGGAAAAAAATTAGAAATTTGCTCGTCAGAGCAAAGGACCCTATCGGCCTAAAGACCCCAGGCATATACCAAGTCCCGTGTGCCTGCGGAGATGTCTACATCGGAGAGACGGGGCGGACCATTGAAACAAGATTAAAAGAACATAAAAGAAACCTTCGCCTGGGACAATTGGAAAAATCAGCCATCGCCGAACACAGCATCGCGATGGATCATTCCATCAATTTCAATGAGACGAAGGTACTTGCCCGCGCCGGTGGTTACTGGGACCGAATAGTCAAAGAATCAATTGAAATTAAAATGGCAGGACATAATTTCAATAGGGATTCCGGCTATTCCCTCAGCAATGCATGGAAACCGGTGCTAAACCAAGTAAAGAAAGGAAGGAACAGACCACAACTGCCCGGCGACCAATCAGGAGGTCCCCCCTCCTCGGGCCAATCACAGGTCACCTGAGGCGGGAGCTCAGGTATATAAGACGGCCAAATACGGAATGGCAGCCATCAACCCTGAAGACGATGCACGAGTCGGGCATCGAAACGTCGGCCAATATGGAACCCTTGACCCGGTGGAAGACCGGAGAATCCTTCACGAATCAAATACGCCGGGAAAGCACCAGATCTTACTTCAAAAAGACACTGTTACAAATCAGAGATCAATAAAAATAAAACTAAAAGGATGACTTTTGGTGGGGAAGTATGTCGCCAATTATAGCATGAGATTGAACGGCAATGGTATTTGTCAGAACAAGAAGAATTGTGTTACCCTGGAAACAGCATTACTTGCAATGCATGGAAAAAGAAGTAAGAAAGCAGTGAACGAAACAGAATAACTGCCAATAAATGAAAGCATCCCACAAAAAAGTCTAATAACAGTCGGAAATATACCTTTGGATGTCAGAAAACACTCCATTAAAATAAATGTCTGGAGAGTACAGTAACGAAAACAAAAAAGAAAAAATATGAGCCAATGGGAATGCCGTCTTGCAGATGAAACTTCAGAGTTTCCCAGTCTTATTGCATCAAAGTTTCTTAGGAATCTCCGACATCGAAAGTGAAATTCAAACTTTGGAAAGAGGAAACTTCAAGAGTTAAGAGTGGGCTATTAATTCGGGAATAAATGTAAGCATTGAAGAAGTTCAGAAGAAACAGGTCAATAGAGGAGTCTTTGGGACGCGTTGCAAAGAGGGTGAAATAGTGCTATTAGGAATACGCTAAGGCATAATGGTGTACTGAATGCAATGAAAGAAAGAAAGAAAGAAAGAATGGATGGGAGAAACGATAGGGAATCCACAGATGGGTAAGTCAATCAGATAATACAAGATACGAATGCGAGTAGCTGGGATGAAGCCGGGAAACTAACTGAAAAGAGAGGACAGTGAGGAGTTACGGTGAAGCTTCTCGTCCGGGTGGGGACGATCTGGGTCTCAAAGACTCCGGGAGTCAACCGCAGAAGTCAGCGCGTCGCGTCTACGGAAATTCTTACAAAGGAGAGTCACCCAACTATTGTGAAACACAGCCTCACCCAAGACCATCGGATTATCTTCGACGGAGCTAAAATAATGATCATATCAAACGGCTACCCGGAATCACTTGACAAAGGAAGCGAAAGAAATCCATCTTGAAGGAAAACATGCAACTGAGATACGCCTTCAGCCAATCGTGGAAGCTCGTGCACCAGAAAATGAAGACAGCGATGAGGAAAAGAGAGAAAGTGAGCAACAGTCAATCAGAAATTATCCGAGCCTACTCGGACGAGGAAAATAATGGCCCTGTAACAACGCCCTGAGGACGATGACGGAGTTAGCCATCGAAACGTCGGTAGCTGAAACCCTGACCCGGTGGAAAACCCACGAAGGCTCCACCGCAATCTTGCCTCGAGAAAACACCAAATCTTACATACGATCTTAGGCATGATCACATCAATTACATGGAGTATCGAGGTGGTTATGGCTGAGGAATGGTGGCCGCCTATGATGAAGAAACTGAGGCAACCGCGAGGTCTTGCTGAAAGCGAATCGCAAGGTCAGTCCACCAATAAATTTCACGCCTCAGTATGAAGTCGCGAGTTTCCTTACTCCGCCTCTCGGGGGACGGGACGGAAGGGATCGATTCGGCCATGCATATTCCGCTCACGTTGTCGCCCTGGAAAAAATTACAACACGCGGGAGAGGCGCGCGGGACGGGAGGAGGAGAGAAGGATGGAGACGAGGCATTAAAAAAAAAGCCCGGCGCATAAAAATTGTTTGTGTTGTGCACGTAATGACTTTGAGGCCCTTCGCCACGCGAGGCACGAGCGCCGAGGGAATAAAACTCGTCGTGCTCACCATCATATAAGAATCTCCTTTTTTTCTAACCTAAGCGTTTTAAAATTAAGGAGGGGGGTGTGCGCTAATGTTAACATACCTCCAATATTGGCACGGAGAACTGGCTATCAAATAATGAATGACGGAGAGAAAAGTGCCAAAGTTAATATCACGATAAAATGTCAGAAATGACTAGAGCTTTATGCGAATTATTTTTTTCACCATATAACTATGCGTCGCTTTTGCAGTGTCCGGAATAACGCTTGGTCAGCCCCTCTGCAGAAAAACAATGACGCTAGCCTAAAACATGTGCGCTGGGAAAGGTACTATGCTATGCTTTCGGAAATATAGTCGGAGAGTCCTGTATGCACGGGATTTGGTATGCGAGGAATGATGGAAACATCTGAAGTACATTACGGGATACTGGGATGGCAAACCGTCTGCCCTGATTAATTCTCTGCTATACGGTAATCCGTTCTGAATCGTCTCAGTAATAGAATGAAATCGCTCGCACATTTACTTAAGGTAATGCTCACTTGAAAACGTATAGGGTTCAAGCAGTTGTCGTATTTCACTGGTGTAGAATGTCTCGTGATTTGGAACTGTCGTGCAACTTTCTCATAGATTATAAGGATCTTACATGATACCTGTCAATAATTTTAGATAGTACTTCATTTTGATAGTATGAATGCCAGCTAAATTTCAATTCAAAAACGATAAGAATATCGTCGTGGCAGCGTTTCCGGATGATAAGAATTTATTTGATATGGTAATTGAGATTGTATTGTGAGTGCATTTCGATAGTAAATGATAGTAATTAAGTGTATTTCGTGATTGAATTAGAATCTAGTTAATTTGGTGCTAATATTTTGAATCCGCTATATTCTCCTCAGCCTACTTGAACTTTCATAGTCCATGTTTTTCTGTCTGCTGGTTCAAGTGGACTCCTTTATTATCCCCGGCTGGTTGCTGGGTACACTCGACCGCACTTCGGAGATTTTATATTCAATATTCTATGCATGTTATGTATTTTATCGGGGATGACTCATATTCTTAATTTATCGATGCAAGTATTATTTCGTATTAACTCTTCTTCAGCTCATTAGCGTTCAATATCTTCTTTCCTTCATAATTTCCTGTTCTGATATTTTGCTTCTCGTAAATCATCTTTGACCGAACTTCCTCTGAATGTCCTTCCTTTCCATAGTTCGTTCACAATACAGTTCGGTGGATTATTTAGTCTAAAATGTGCCGTACATATTTTCCTCTGCATTCAACTCATTTGTCACTGTCTTCCATAGGATTCTCTTTCCCTCAACTTTTCGAAGGATTTATTCATTAGTCATTCGGGCCGTCCATTTCATTTTCATCATTCTTCAGTCGGTCCCACTGATACATTTCCTCAGATCTCCTTCTCTCTGCTGCCATTATCGATTATATCTCATAGCCGTCGACTCCGTTAACACCGTGTGTAGCTTTTAATGAACCGTATCGTGATGTTCGTGCCGGAGCTCTTTGCATTTTGCAGTCGTATATTCTGGTAGATAAATCATCAATCTTCGCTCGCATTATTCTGAATGCTCTGACTCTCTCCCTGGCACTTTTTTTCTTATTCTGATATCCTGATCCTAATTGGAAATAGTCTTTCACTTCCTCAAAAGTGTCCTTCCGTAATTGTATTTGAAAATCATCCCTTTGCATTACACCCATCGTATAGTTCTCTTGCCATATCTCCTTTATTTTCTTCAAGTTTCACTATTTCATCCGAGAGCTTCTTTCTCATCGTATACCGCCTTTAAACCTAATTTTTTTCATTTACTGACCTAGCTAACCACAGATGTTAACGTTCATGGCCGAGAATAAGCATCCATTACTTATTCATTCCAATCTTTCCATCGATTCTTGTTCCACCGCGTTTGATTAGCCCTTCTTTTCCTTCGATATATGTTCCCTAAGATTTCCTTGGCGCAATGAAAAAGGGATTCATCAGAGAGTTGGGGGGGGGGGGTAACGGGTAATACTTCTTGGCATGTCTGCACGGGGGCCAAATTACCACAGAAAACTGAGATACGTTTAAGCACTCCACAAGTTTTAAATAGTCACCGCGATCGTCGAGGCAGAATAGTTTAATTAGAATTCATCCGTTCAGCAAGGCAGAACTTTTATTTGTAAGTTGAAAATGGACTGTAAAAAAATTTATTGGAAATAAAAATGCATGATAAAACATTACATTTATTGCATGAAATTATTTGTCTCAGTGTTTGCTTGGGTTCTGTATGTAATTATGATTATCATTGGTACCCTAACATTTGAGATAAATTTTGGATGGATACCGTTAGATATTTTTTCTCTCCTACCAAAAACCCAAGCCGCCAACTAGAACTACAATAAACCCTTTTTTAATTCCGCACACTTCCTTTCTCCCTTCGTTCCGTTAAAAATGCCCATCCTATCCCCACCCCATCCGCGTTTATCGTTCTCCCTTCAGTCCTCAACAACCCGTCGTAATTCAAAATGCTCCACGCCCACCTGTCCTGCCTCCCTTGGATTTTTGCCAATAATTCTCCCTCTTCTCTCACGACGGCAAGCACTTCATCGTTTGATTTTTTTGATAATATTAATTTAAATATTTACCTTAAGAACTAGCTCTATTGTAATGAATAAAATATTTTGAAAATATTATATCATATATTAATCGACCGTTCAGTTTCCTCATACAGTGTTAGGACTCCAATAAACAATTACAGCCTCCAATTCTTAAAATTGTCTCACTGAGTATTTGCGTAAACGTTTCTGAATCTATGAGGACTACTCGTGACGTAAATGAAGAAACTCTGATTCAGCCAATCCAGATTTTTCCTTGGATTGCGTTTTTGCTACCTTTTAAAAAATTAAAGTTGATTCCCGCTTGGTCGGTAATATTAAATTAAAATCACTACGCGGTGAATAAGGTTCAATTTTGTTTTAAAATTTGTAAGTATTATCGCGACGCAATATGAATATCTTTCCCTGTATAAGACCGATGTGTAAATTAGTGTACTCCAGGAGAGGTATTTATTTCATGGGGTGCGTCTTTGCGTTGTGAAACTTGAGAATTCTTCGTAGAATTTTGCTGAAATTCATTACTAAACTCTTCTCAATCCAAAAGTGTATCAATGTCGAGGAAACCTTTTGTCAATTACATACCCCAGTAACTTCACAGATTAATCAAAATTTTTATTTTTTTCGAACTGGGTATCAAATTCTCGTAGGAAGCTGAGCCGAAAACCGAGGAAAGTTTTAAAATTTATATTTCGCGTAGTTTTTCCGTCTTCCTTTTGGCCATCATTAAAGTGGCGGCATGCAACCTCATACCTGGGTTTCCCACTTTTGCCTCCCTTTTCCTGCTCACCTCGCTTGCCGTTTCTTATGCCGTAACACGTCACCCGTTTCGAATTCAACTTTTTTGTTCTAACTTCACTTCCTCAGAATCCTCGAGGGATTGAACTCCGCTGGTCGTTTGCGAAATCGCACGATAATGAGACACAGTATTTTGTTCGTCCGCTCTTAATGAGGTACCGAGAAAAAGGGACAAGGAAAACGCTAGGCCGAATTATAATCCTCGGGAGGATTAAGAGAGTGAGAGACCGATCCACCTCCACGCCATCCACACTGCAATATATCGCTCTTAATACTATATTTACTTAAGTATATATATATACATATACATATACATACATACAACTATATAACGACGCATAGTTAAATGTATATATATATATATATATATATATATATATATATATATATATATATATATATATATATATATATATATATATATATATAGAGGAAGGCAACGGGAAACCACCTCAATTATCATTCCCAAGAGCAATGTGATGGACAATAGAGATATTTTGAGTCCTGGCAACCACGGGGCTCGGCCCAATCGGCCGTGTGTCGTGCCCGGCAGCGGGGGAGGCAAGGCTTCCGCGGTCGTCATCCCGCGAAACCCTTGCAAGGGAAAACCAGCAGCAGCAGGACAGAAGACGCTGGAGAAGAAGACCAAATTAGTTAGAATAGGAACGTGGAATGTTAGGACAATGATGAGGACAGGGAAATTGGAGAATGTTAACCGAGAGATGGAAAGGGGAAATATAGATATTTTAGGTCTATGCGAGGTGAGATAGAAAGATAGCGGGGATTACTGGAGTGATAAGTATAGAATAATATACAGCGGTGGGGACGAGAGCCAACGAGGGGTTGCCATAGTATTAAATGAAGAGGTAGGAAGAAGCGTAGTCAACATAGAACAGGTAACGGATAGAATACTACTAGTGGAGATAAAAGCAGAACCGACGAACTTAGTTATTATTCAGGTATACATGCCACCGAGCAACCATAAGGAAGAAGAGGTCGATAGGATATACGATCAGTTAGAGGACATGATCGCGTTTGTTCCTGCAGGGAAACATTTGATAGTGATGGGGGATTGGAATTCGACGGTAGGCGAAGGAAGAGATGGTGATGAGGTGGGGGACTACGGTTTAGGCACGAGGAATGACCGCGGGGAGAAAGCAGTTGAGTTCTGCAGGAGACAGGGGTTAGTCATCACCAACACTTGGTTTAGACACCACAAAAGACGCAGGTATACATGGAAAATGCCAGGTGACTCAGGAAGATATCAGCTAGATTATATCCTGGTTAGACACAGGTTTAGGAACAGTGTGATAAATTCACACAGCTTCCCGGGAGCGGATGCGGACTCAGACCACAATTTAGTTGTTATGAAATGTAGCGTACGTTTCAAAAAGATAAGGCAGGGGCGGCGAGTTAGAAAATGGAATGTAGAAGCATTAAATGGGTTGAAAAGGAAGAAATACAAACAGGCGGTAGAGAAAATCATGGAGGATGGTAAAGGGCTTAGTACTATCGAAGGAAAATGGGAAATGATCAAGGAAGGGTTGTCTAAAGCCGCAAAAGACACTATTGGAACCGTTAACGCTAAAAGGACTAGGAAACCATGGATCACGGATGAGATGATTACAAAGACGGATGAGCGGCGAAAATGGAAGAATATAAATACAGAATTAGGCAAAATGGAGTATAAAGAATTGAACAATAAATTGAGGCGGGCAACAAATAAAGCAAAAGAAGCATGGTGGAAGACGCAGTGCGAGGATATGGAAAGTCTGCAGAGGAAGGGTGAAATCGGTGCGCTGTACAGCAAAGTTAAATCGTTATCGGGAAGTAAGAAAGGAAGAGCTATGCTAACAGTTAGAGATAAGGCGGGTAAGGTAATAGTTGACGATGGAAAGATCCAAGAGAGATGGAAGGAGTATATAGAAGAACTGTATACAGTACTAAAGAACTCAGACCAACAAAGTTAGACATTGAAAAAGAAAATGACGTAGAGGAAGACAACTTAGGTCCAGGCATACTAGAAAATGAGATAGAAAGGGCATTAAGGGAGATGAAACTAAAGAAGGCCGTGAGGCTTGATAACATTCCCGTGGAACTTTTAAAATGCTTAGGAAAGTGTGGGAGGAAGAGGCTATATGGGCTGATCCGTAGTATTTATGAGGAGGGAATCTGGCTGGAAGACTTTGTGAGATCAGTTTTAGTTCCTAATCCGAAAAAGGTAAAGGCCAGGTCATGTGAGGACTACAGGACAATTAGTTTGATATCCCACGCAGCTAAAGTTGTTCTCAGGATCTTAAACAAAAGGATAGAGAGTAAGGCAAATGATTACTTAGGGGATGATCAGTTTGGGTTTAGGAAGGGGAGAGGGACGCGTGATGCCATAGCAGTAATGAGATTATTAATCGAGAGGAATATAGAACACAACCAGGAGGTATTTGCTTGTTTCGTAGATTTCGAAAAAGCGTTTGATAGAGTGAATTGGGAAAAACTAATGAGTATGTTGCAGAAAATAGGAATAGATTGGAGGGAAAGGAGGCTAATCCGCAACCTGTACATGTCTCAGACTGCTCAGGTGCGGGTGGGAAACGGGGAGTCAGGATGGGCAGTGTTAGGAAGGGGTGTAAGGCAGGGTTGCCCATTATCACCGTTGCTGTTCAACCTGTATGCAGAGGAAATGATCAAAGAGGCATGGGAAGAACTGGAGGTAGGAATGAAAGTGGGCGGGGAATTCGTAAAATCAGTTAGGTTTGCTGATGACCAAGCTTTAGTTTGTCAGTCAGCCAAGGGGCTGCAAGCATTGCTGAGTGAATTGGAAATTCAGTGCGACAGGTATGGGATGAGAATCAATATTAATAAAACAAAGGTTATGCGATTTTTTAGAAAGAAAAAGGCAAAGCTTAACATTAAAATGGGAGGGCAAAAACTAGAGCAGGTAGAACAGTTTACGTATCTCGGTAGTGTTTTGGACCAACACGGTCAAAGTAGTAGGGACGTAAGGAGAAGAATTGCGCTAGGCAAAGAGGCTTTCACAAGGAGGAGGGAGTTGATGACGGGGACTTTGAGTAAGGATGTTAAGAAAAGACTCATAAAAACTTTGTTATGGAGCGTAGCTATGTACGGTGCGGAAACGTGGTCATTGAAGCAGGAGGATAGACGTAGATTGGAGGCTTTTGAAATGTGGGTGTGGAGAAGAATGGAGAAGGTGAAATGGACAGAGAAGAAAACAAATGAGGAAGTACTTGGTATGGTGGGCGAAGAGAGGGGTTTGTTGGGAGCAATCCTATGGAGGCAGGAAAAGTGGATGAAGGGGGTATTGACCGGCAGTGGGATGTTGAAGACTGTGATAGAGGGTAGAATGTTGGGCAAAAGAGGAAAGGGAAGGAACAGGATAGGGATGTTGGACGGGATGAAGGGAGGAAGAAAGTACTCAGGGATGGAGTGGGACCTGATATAGAGTAGGATGATGGATTTTTTGTTTTGTTAGGAGTAATAAAATATTTGTTTGGTAGTTGTCCATCCAAAAACCTACCTTAATCGGTAGAATACCTTAAAAAAATATATATATATATAACTATGCGTCGCTTTTGCAGTATCCGGAATAACGCTTGGTCAGCCCCTTTTGGAAAAAACATACTATATACTATAGCCCCTTTGGAAAAAACAAACTATATACTATATAACTTATGTCAGAGTGCACTGGATGTGAATAATAAGGTATATGAATAAAAAGAGACGTTTCAGGCGTGATATGGTGGAATATTATGATTAATTAAAAATAGCAATTTTCCACAAAAATAAAATTTAATGCGACCGGTTTCAATGTTACTACATCATCATCAGGTGATAGTTAAACCTCAGAGTCCAGTATATATATGATTAAAGGCAAGTAAGGGGAGGGTGGAGGAAAAGAGGGGAAGAGGGGGGAAGGTGGAAGGCAGAATGGGTGACTATGTGAGTGGGGGGGGGAAGAGGGTTGGGGAAGACAAGGTGCAAAGACCCTAGGAGTCCGGAGAGCGCGTCGTGGCCGAATGGAAGGGGGTGTCTTAACTATCACCTGATGATGATGTAGTAACATTGAAACCGGTCGCATTAAATTTTATTTTTGTGGAAAATTGCTATTTTTAATTAAAGGTATATGAAGTTAGCACTAGCGAACAAAGATAAAAACACAGAAACGCACAAAAAAGAAAAGAAACTCACTAGTTTTCGAATTTTAGGTGCTACAAGCCACCTTTCTCAAGGAAGAGGAGGAGGAAGGAACTCTTCCTTCATAATTCCTTCATTCTCTTCCCTTCTTTATATATATATATATATATATATATATATATATATATATATATGTATAGAGCTTATTTTTAATCGAGGTCAGACTCCTAGGGGTTCCATTACCCCTCAGCACCCGATTGAATGTGGACATTCGAAACGCGATCCCCAAAAAGCGTACTCTCACCCGAAAAAACGATTTACGGGCAAGGGACGAAGATTAAGGTTCCGAGAAAAGTGAATCCGCCTTTAAATGGGAATGGCAGAGGAGGAGGAGGAAAATAAAAATGTAAAATTTGATGGATGAGAAACACTTTATTTTCACTGGGATTTCAGTCTCCGAAGTATAAAGTATCACAAATTAGGACGCTAAATGTCACGATTCCGATTACATACTTCATCCGCAGCAAACAATTTTAAAACATCGAGGATGGATGACTGCATAATATAATTAAATACTCGTGTCTACGTCATCGTTTAATTGAAACACTCGCGGTTCAGCGATAGTGAAAAAATGTCCTCGGAGTTCACAAATGTTTATTTTCGCTGCGGCAGATTTCATCGGGGAGTAACATTTACAAGTTTTGTAGAGTTTTAATTGTCCACTTTGATTTTTCCGTCTACAAGGGTAACTAGGCTTCTTGGCATGATCGGCTTATTGCGGGATAGACTTGAGCATAATTTCTAGACTTCATGTTGAAGCATTCGTTCGGAGACGACTCAAATTCTTAAGTTGTCAATGACCACTTAAGAATGATGACTCTTCTTCGGGGCGTAAATATTACATTCGGACGAAGTCTCCAGGAGGGTGAAGAAACGTTGGAAAAATACTAATCCTGATGGATGAAGGATCATAGCTATCTATAATATTTCGTTATCCCTGGAAATCTGTTACCCAGGATACAGGAATGATGAAATAGTCAGAACACAGATGGGAAAATGTATATATTTTGCACATTTTTGCTCGCGTAACATTGTGCAAACACGCGAACACTCATGCTGAGCAGTCAGGAAGCCGAGTGATCTCCAGTGAAAAGAATGCTGAGGATGTTAGATTTACCTGGCAAGGAGTTCTTAAGTTCCGCTGATCCTGCAACTCGAAATGACTTCAGGAGAGTGAGCGAATTGGGGGGTGGCAAGGAAAGGGGTGGGAGGTGAATGACGAAAGGGAAAAGGGGTGTGGGAGGACAAAGGCTTGAGGACAAAGGCTGAATCTGGAAGAAACGTTCTCAATCAACCTAACTTTCTACCTCCTTTCCCTCATCTCCGTACCCCTTCGAAGGGAGGGAGAAGACGTTTTGAGATGCGGGAGAGAGTTCCCTTGGGTAAATGGGAAAGACAGGTCGGGGAATGGCCGAGAGGGAGGGTCAGGGTCGTGGGGGAAAGCCTTATGGGGAGGGAAAGGGGATAGGAAACCCTTAGACGGATCTGCGAATGGAGTGGGGGAAGGGGACGTGGCGGGAGACAAACGTCGGGAGGCGAAGGATGGATCGCCGGGGAATTGGTTTCAGGGCGGCGGGGGAAGGAAGCATGGGGGCTAATCGGGACCGGGATTGTGTTAAAGCCAGGGTGAGAGATAGCGAGGGGTGAGGGAGATAAAGGAGGACGGAGTGCATTAGATGGGTGGGAAAACGTATAGCCAGGCGGCATTCTGTGGGTGTGTCTCGTGAATGGGGTAATAATGGAACCCTATCTCTTCCCTCATTCCTTGGACTCCCTCTCATAAGCTCGTTCCCTTTAACCTCCCAGCATTTCATCCAGACTCGAGTTCTTCTCTGGTTGAATCGTGAAAAGCGTTTCTTTTATTCGTATATTGTACGTGTTTCCCGATTCAAGAACCCTCAGAGGAAAACAAAATTCGAAGAAATATGCTGTCGGTAAAGCGGGGAAGCTTTCCGCTGTATTTCATCTCAGAAGCCAAGTAGACTTAGAAATATGGAGCATCGCTAAATAAACATTGAGCTGTCATTTGTAATAAATTTGGAATACTCGTATGATATAGAAGCTGTTATTTGACTACCAGGAAAGAATAATTCTAGAGGGCCTCATAGGTCTCTCTTAACCGCGGTCGGTTGTACATTACATTTCGCAATGTATTTGTAATTGAAGTTCTTTTATTTTACCGTAAGAGTATTGCCAATGCAAATAATATCTTTCATTTAGTTAATAGCGATGAGATGAATAATATTTAAACGATTCCCGATGAACATCTCATTCGCTTAGGTCCAAAATGGTTGGATACGATGCAATCTTCTCTCATCATTCTTTTCATCCCTCACTTTACACTAGGTCTGCATTCAATGTGTACTCGCTTTTCCATATAAGTAGAGATGTATTTGTTCCCTCGGCGTCCCATAGAAAACATCGCAAAATTCACAGCTGGCACAGATTCGGCCATTAAATTGAATTCTGTGGTTCAGCAGCCGAATGTACGTGAACCCAATTTTCGCGGAAGGCAATTTGATTCCCTCTCCGCACGAAGACCCTCGGAAAACAGACGAACGAATTGAACAGCCTGCGCGATCTAATGACCCATATTGCAGGTTCCGTGTTGGCGGGAGCAATGTTGATTGTTTCTGTGAGGGTCACTCGAACCGGAAATACCACAAGCTGTCGTCACAATAAATTCTGGGTCGGTCGAGCCTCCGACAGAAAAGATCAGAAGAGAGCCTTAAACGCACTTCATGCATATGTTATAATCTTATGTTCCAACATGGACATAAAATGTAGGATTATTTAAGGAAGAATATCGGGACACCCAAAAGAAGATGTAGAGAACGGAAGTATGTATACCGACCGTTGAGGCATCATCAGGTACACAATATCATTTCAAAACTTGAGGCATACACACATTCACGTATATACGTGTGAAAACTACGGGTTTGGTGTTGCACAATGATCGTAAAGGGAGGGAGTTGTCGGAGAGAGGAAGCTGTTGCCTGGTCATTAGAGTCTTTGATAAGCTCTTTCAATGGGTGCTATAGGTCTGGAGGAGGGGCAAAGGTGCCGTGGCATATCTAGGAGGATGGACTTGGTGGAGAAGAGAGGTTTTCCTAGGCCATTTAAAAATTGTCTTGACAAATTCCATTTCGCCAAGCATCTCATTCACTCTGGAGTCTTGTTCCCACTACCCATCTCCATGTGTTACGTTAAGGGCAGTAGGACATCTTCGGGCAGCTGAAATTCTCCACCACAAAGACAATTTTAAATAATATATAAATATATAGTTTAATTATGTATAAACATAAAAATAATAAAGGCAATAAGCAGAGTGTCTACCAGGTAACGCCTGAGAAGTTTCATTTTAGCATGTAAGAATACGGTAGTGAAATGGGAAAATAGAGAGGACTATTGGAAGTTGATACAAAGTAATTATAGCTTAAAGAGTGAAAGCCTACATAACTTAGTAATAGTGCGGAATATGGTAAACAATTGGAACTTTGTGGAACTAATCAATTACGGAAAGGAAAATACAGCTTTGTTGATTCCACTTCATATAACACGCAACAACATTAAGTGGTCTTAACAGATCTGTATTTTTCTTTCCGAAAACGAAAATAATTGGATTCAGATCAAAATAGAAGAATGGATAATGGTCGAATAACCAAACAGTTATATGAGAGAAGAATAAATGATTTTAGAGGAAATGGGAAATATCAAGAAAAACATGGGTGAGTATATATGAAGATATCCTAAGAAAAAGAAGTATTCGATATTTCGGGAAAAGAAGAGAATGTAAAAAACAATGAATGGGTGAGACAGACGTGGGAGGAAGAAATTCAAGGATAGGACATAATGAAAGAAGTTAGTTAGGAATAGTAAGTGCTATGACAGAACCTAAAATGAGACTTTTAAAACTTTTAACCCGAAAGGTAATTCCATGAAAGTTATGTAATTGTGTATTTAATGAGGTTCTCAAGACTTAGGAATCCAATATTGAACATAAAAACGGAGAGTTCAAATTAGAACAATTGGAATACGTATTTAGGCATTATAATGACAGGAAAAGTCATGAGACAAAGAAATATGCTAGCAAAGGAAGTGCTGTTGATGTGAAGCTTAAGTCGTAAAACAGTATTAAAATGAGAGAATTTCACATTTAAAAATCATTCGCCTTGACTGAGATTCGAACTCGGATTTCGAGGGATCTGAGTTCAAATCAATATCAAGGAATAGAAATACTATCTACACCTTGGAATTCTCACATTTTGGTGGTTATCAACGGATGACTCCGTTAAAGTAACTGCGGCAGTCTTTCCCGTATTGTCTGAAAAGAAGGGTGAGCTGAAATATGAACGTAATGTCTAATGGATCAGTGTCTCCGTCTCATACGAAAATCAACGAGAGTAAGTCTGTGGGTCTGCTGTTGGTATTGTTAAGGATGTAGAAATAAAGTAGAACGGAGATGGCAACAAACGGAGAAATGCTCAGTATGATTGTGAAAAAGAGGAAGCTGTGGTGGAAAATTCGTAGAAGGTGGAAAATAATTGAATGGAGGAGGTTTTGAGATGTAGTGGGAAGCTGAAGACTGCGGTGAATGGAAGAATATTGGGTCGGCAGGGAACAGAATAAAAAATAATTGGTCCTTAGAATGCTATGAAGGAGGGTAGAAAATATGAGAAGCTATAAAAGGGAATCAAAGGTGGGTCTGGCAAAAGATGGTTTTACATCGAGCAGAAATGATTTTGAAGAGTGCAACGACTTGAGTTAATTTAAGGGAATCGTGGGAAACAGGCCTCTGGGCGGTAGGGTACCTAACGATAAATATGTGATAATTAGTCTCTGTTATACTATATAATTGCTTACAACCATGGAGAAAAAATTAAACCAGATGCATTTGTGGGATAACTTCTACTAAGCAGTGAAAGTACTAGCTAAAATTCAACTAGCCATATTTTTTGAATGCATAACTTTGGTTTCGTCATATTGTTCCTTGAAATACGTATCCTAGTTGGTCCTCATCACTATACTCCTTTGCCATGAAAATTGGTATATTTTTGTCGTCATTGAAACGCCGTAGGGTGATACAATGCGTAAAAACCATAATCCCGGAAAATTAAAATGTTTATTTATTTATTCTCCGTAATATGCGTTTCTCCCTAACAGTCCTACAATACTCTATGCCTTGGTGCATATAATAATGCATTTGGGGCTGTGGCCTCGAAGCATTCACCATTCCCAAACTTTCCGAAATATTACGAGGCATACGATACCAAAATGATAATCTTACATACATTATATCCTCCCGTGTAAATTCCGATATTGTGATTATTTTTTGATGCTATATAAGTGAAAACTGTACATATTTAATCCATGTACCCAGAGGTAATTTTAATGCCAATTTGCATTTGTAGGTGCCTGTATAGTGGTAAGTTAAGACCATCGAACAAACAATAATATAAAAAGTGCATATTAGAGACAATTTTAGAGAAAATATTATTTAAAATTAAAATATTGAGCGCTGCGTCGTATAGTTGCCAAACTTGGTCATTGAGGAGGGAGGAAGATAGACTTGAGTTATAGATTTCTGATATGCGTAAATGGATAAAATGGAGGAAGGACAATCGGCGGAAAGGTAGAAAAGTTAAGTGCTGGGCAAGAAAGTTAGAGGGAGGATGTTGCTGGCGGAAATTCGGAGATCGTAGGAAAAGTTGGTGGAATAAAGTACGAGAACGATCAGGTGTGGAGAACTGCGATTAAGCGGAGGAGGAAATGGAAGACGGCAGTAACGATTGGTAAGGAAGGGAGGAGAAGAGCGGGCATTTTTGGACGATGTGAGTGGAGGCAGCATGTATGCAAAGCTGAAAAATGGTTAATGGCAATGCTAGCTTTTAAGGAAATATTTTTTGCTGGAACCAGAGAAATTCGGCTTCTCAACAAAGAGACAGCTTTTCATAAATAATAAAAAATGAGTTAGCTGGTCCATTCCAAATTCATCATCTTAACAAAAGAAATCATGACTCATACCCATTCAACCACTCGAAATGTAAACAAAGAAAGAATTCACTTCAACTGTAGTGCTTTATAAAATATGTAATTTCCTAAAATGGCCTCTGTTCCCCATTCCCTTCCATGCACACTCAGTGGTGGGTCTGAGGGATATAAGTCGGTAGATTTGTACGTTAGTCTCCGCCATCCGCAAAGAACCGGCTAAATTCATCCCGAGCCATTCAATCGCCTTAGTTTCGGCTTCGGCCGGACCTTTGGTTCGGGGGATGGAGGGACATGGGGAAATAATCCCCCGCCGATATCACTCCCCAATCCCCAAACGGAGCCCCGGTCCAGAAAAATCTCCTTGATCCCGAAAGTTTCGATCTGGGATCGGCGGAAAAACGATGCCTCTCCCGTAGTCAATTCTTATGCCTTTTTTTTCCTTTCACATAGAGCACTCCCTTCGCCACAGCCCTCCAATCATTTCTCTTTATCCACCATCCCCAATCGTCCTCGACTCCCGCCGAGCACGCCAATCCCTCGCTTCAGTCCCCGAAACGGCTATCGGAAACCCTTCTTTCCCCCCCCCCCCTGAGTCCCCTCTCTTCACCCTCGGGAATCCATCTGCCTCCGTGCGAGATGTGTATGCACTATGCACGCATAGATAACATTCCTCCGCTCCCGCTACGTGCGCACACGCCGAATATTTTCCTAGCTATGTTAGCCTTGGCCAATATTTATTTGCCTCGGCCCGCCCAGTCTGGTCCGGCCGGAATTCGATTCAGTCCAGGACGCGAGGGTGAGCGGGGGTAGAGGGATCGTTCGTGTTTGAGAGTCGGGTGGGTGGAGGAGGGAGATTGCCCAATGGCTGCCGCTAAGGGGACCATAATGGATGGAGTGGACGGGAGCTCATTCCTGGGGACCGGACCGAACAGCATGGGTGGGAGGAGGGAAGTAAGTCAAGCCCAGGCGGCGGCTCTTTTCGACGTCCTCGTCCAGCTAGGCTCACTGAGCTCAGTTTATAAAAAAACGGCAAAATTACCTCGAGACTTGAATTCAAGTCGACGCGGCGAATCGAACGCGTTCGAAGTTCCATCCACAAGTGAGGATGCTATTCAAATGAACGCGTAACGATGTAGTATTTAGGATTTTTATCTGTATCCACCGAAAGCGAGTACATTTATCGACTTTGGTGTTGAGCGCTGAGGCGAATAAGGATTTATTGGTTCCCTCGCTCTCTCGCCGCATTTCCCGTTTCAATTTCGCACGAAGTGCATGGAACAACTTCACGTGCGAACGACTGACGGCATCGGGGCGTGCCTAAGGACCCCTAGAGTTAATTTCGCGTCGATCATCAAACTCGATCATCTCAATGTGCGCGGAGGAACTTCGCAAGTAAACAATTGACTGCCACAACGCGCGGAATGACTGCACGCTGCAAGGCGAGTTCCAGGATGTTTAGAGTTAATTTCGCGTAAATTCACATTCCAAAGAACCGCGCGCTAATTGCTGCTGACAGACTCTACTCGAGCTTCATGTGAATTCATGCCACAAACGTCGTCATCAGCGTTAACGCAGGGAAATATGGCGCATTATGTTAATTCGGCATTAAGATTTTTCGACTGCCAGTTTCACAAGTTTTTCTATATTTTTTAATGGATTTCTAATGGGATTCAAGTGGTCTTATACTACCTTGATCAAAAATTTCCCGGAATTTATTCAGAAAATTAAAAATACAAGTTTATTCATCTAAATCTATATTGTCCCCTTCAAAGTAATCCCCATCGACTGCAACACACTTATGCCAGCGCTTGATCCAATCCTCGAAACATTTTTTATATTCGGTTTTCGGTATGTCCATCAGTGCTTCCTGCGATTTTTCCATTACTTCCTCTCGGCTGCTAAAACGCGTTCCCCGTAATGGTTTTTTAACTCGATTGAACAGAAAGAAGTCACAGGGAGCCAAATCAGGTGAATTCGGTGGCTGTTGGATGGTATTTGTTGCATTTTTCGTCAAAAAATTACGAATAATGATAGCACTGTGCGACGGTGCGTTATCATGGTGCAAAATCCACGAGTTTTCTGCCCACATTTCTGGTCTCTTTCGGCGAATTGCTTCACGCAAACGTCTCATAACGCCCAAATAATACTCTTTGTTTACTGTCTGGCCTTCTGGCAAAAATTCATGATGCACTACACCGTTGTAATCCATGAAAACAGTCAGCATTGCCTTCTTTTTTGACTGAAAACGACGTGGTTTTTTTGGTCTCGGCTCATTTGGTGAACGCCATTCACTTGCCTGATGTCTGGATTGCGTGTCGTACTCATAAACCCACGTCTCGTCTCCAGTAATGATCCTTTTGATGAATGTGGGATCGGATTCAGCCTCGCAAATCATGTCTTTTGCGACGTCAACACGGTCTCTTTTTTGCATGAAATTGAGGTCTTTTGCTGCTACACGACGGAAACCCAAATCATTAACCACAATGTCTTGGGCGGATCCATAGGCAATGTTCAAGTCCTCCGCTATTTCTCTGATGGTTAATTTGCGGTTATTGACCAACATTTCTTTTACTTTATCAATTTTTTCACCGACTTTCGATGTCGATGGTCTGCCACTGCGTTCATCATCTTCGATTGACTCACGACCACTTCTGAACCGCTCGTGCCACTGGTAAACGACCGTTTTTTTTAGAGAATCGTTGCCGAAACACTTTTCCAACATTTCCAACGTCCGTGC
The DNA here is from genome assembly GCF_022747635.1 of Hetaerina americana. Classification (NCBI taxonomy): domain Eukaryota; kingdom Metazoa; phylum Arthropoda; class Insecta; order Odonata; family Calopterygidae; genus Hetaerina; species Hetaerina americana. Next base: position 34,878,688 of record NW_027286069.1, read on the forward strand.
GCCACTAAATCCGTTTTTTACGCAAAATTTAATACAAGTTCGTTGTTGCAAATTTAAATCCATTTCTGCAATTGTAAAAAATCGCCAACACACACAGAGATAGATGTACTCTTGGCTATGTAACTTTTGCAAATGTCAAGTTATGACACTAAGATTTAAAGGGAATATCAACAACAGATGTACCAATTTAACAAAAAAAAACAGAACTCAAATCGGAACGATGGGAGCGCCACACGGTGGTTATTCCGGGAACTTTTTGATCAATGTAGTATGTATCCATGCCGGTGTGTGCATGCACACAAAATATGAGTGTGCCTAATATATATGATTTCGTCGAAGTAATACGTAAGTGTTGAATAAAAAACTTGGACAGCAACAAACAATATAAAAAACACATAAAAAGGACACACACGTTATTTCTTAATAAACATATACTTATGTAAATATATATATATATATATATATATATATATATATATATATATATATATATATATATATATATATATATATATATATATTTGTGTGTGTGTGTGCGCGTACATATATACATAAACATATATATATATATAATATATATATATATATATGTACATATATATGTACAGGTATGTACATATATATTTATTCAGTATTAGTCCGAAAACAGCACATTTTGTTGGCCTTTACATCGAACTATTAACAACGATAACAATGGTCACATTTACAAACACCCAAGCCCTAGATGGAGGGAAACTCACCTAGGCGGGAATCGAACCCGCGACCCTTGGAATGGCAGACGAGGACGTTACCCCGCCGCCACCTATGTATGTGTATGTATATATATATATATATATATATATATATATATATATATATATATATATATATAACACTTTTTGAAAGACTCACGGACGTGAATAATAATGTATAACACTTAGCACTAGTGGACACAGACAAAAACACAGAAACACACAAAAAAAGAGACTCACTATTTTTCGAATTTTCGGTGGTCGTTGCCACCTTTATCAAGGAGGAGAGGGACAGAACTGCTGTTCTGTCCCTCTCCTCCTTGATAAAGGTGGCAACGACCACCGAAAATTCGAAAAATAGTGAGTCTCTTTTTTTGTGTGTTTCTGTGTTTTTGTCTGTGTCCACTAGTGCTAAGTGTTATACATTATATATATATATATATATATATATATATATGTATGTGTGTGTGATGTAGAAGCACTCTCGAGAGCAATATAATATTTGGACGACGCAGTAGAGATAGCACGTAAAAGGGAACATTTTAGAAAGTTTGAGCTTTCGGCCTTCTCTTAGGCCTTCTTCAGGTCAGAATCAACCTGAGTTTGTTTATATATATAAATGTATGATATTTGTGTTATATATATAATTTTGAAACATCATTACAGTTCAAATGTGTAGACAAATTTGAAAAACAAATGTCCAAATAGCGTTAATGATTTGATAATTATCGTATCGGATGTTTCCCGAGTCCTGAGAACATCGATAATTTTGAATTATGAGGTTTGTGGCGTTTATCCACAATGGTAACGGTTTTAGGGCGTTCCTCCGGGTAAGGGGGTCTCTTGGCGAGATATACCCTGATGCGGAGGAACGCTTGAAGGCCGTTACCATTATCAAATACAATATTTCGATATTCGATTTAATACGCAAGGCTTTCTAAAATTTTAAATGAACATACATTGCCAGCATAATGAATATTGACTCGTGGGGTTTTAAGCAATACCATTTATACCTTAATTGGCTTGCTGAGTGTGAAAAAAAGCAGATAAAACATTCATGCTGGAAACACTTGGTACTCTTCCACAGGATTATTCAGGCGGTGCGAGGCGGTTCACCACACTGCGGTATCATCATGTGTCCCCAAAGAAGGAGGTTATGGTCGCCATATATAACCAAGACGGGAGTGGGGTTGTAGAGGAAGGAGTGAGAGTGTCGGGAGTGCGAAAAGAGGAGAATAGGAAGGGAGTGAGGGCTATAAACGGGGGTGGGCCTAAATGAGCTTAAGGGAGGACTCCCAGGACATAGAGTGAAGATGCGTGGTTTTCAAATGCAATAGATTATAGATTCAGACCGCGTTTCATATGAAATGTTTCATCAAAATAAAGAATAAAATTTCCATAGAGAAATATGTTTTTGTACGCCCTAAAAATATTTCGATTTTAGAAAAGTCTCAATTTGACAATTCATTTAATTTTTCTGAAAAATATCCAACATTAAAATGACTACCCGTGGCTTAGGACTTTAGCGGTACTCCAGTTGATTCATTGCCGATAAATTTCAGGAACAGCAGTTTATATTCTATTCATTAGTTTGACCTGATGATAATACTACTGAACTGAAACCCGAGTCTAATGTCATATACTTGTAAACTGTAGTTTGTCTAAGCTTCTAGCAATACAGTGGTACAAATTATGTCTATTCCCGGCATTTTAATATGTTTTAATGATGATATGTAGTTGTCTTTCCTTTTATTGATATGTAACGAGTTGATTGCATTCGTATTGCCGTTGTATTGATTTTATTGGCTGTATTGGTATTCTATTGTAATTACAATATATTGACCTAGTAGTACGAAATGTTATTTTCGAGGAAATAAATTCTTCTTGGTAAACAAAAATATAGCTGAAGTTAGAGAAAAAAATTGCGGTATGTTATTTGGTCCTTGATTCGAAATAATTTTTGACTCCATACAGTGTTTTATTGATAATTTCAATCAATATATATTATCACATCGTATGCCTCCCAATCTATCGCTACGGCTGCATCGATAAATTCGATTCAGTTTACCTACACCATCTTCAGCCCTCTCTTTTCTTCCCCAACATATTTCCGACTGACCATGGGCCCACGGGTCACCCCGCAGGCTCTCTGTATGTGATTTCGCCAGGTAAACATAGAAAGGCGGCGGCCACCGAGCGTCGTCGTTATGCCGATTGATATCTGGCGGGGATCCGGCTAGGTTGGTGGCTGGGGGTGGGTGGGGTGGCTTTAGGAGTTCTCCGCCGAACGTGGCGGAGTGTAATATTTGTTCGCTCTTGATTGGTCCGTGACCCTTGGGCTCCCTAGAGAACTTCCTTGCTTGCGATGGAGTCAAGTACGGGAAAAATTGAGGACGTCTGGAAACGGGTTAGAAATTTATCTTTCAAGTTTGCACATTTCGAGTATTGTTCCACCGAAGGTAAAATCGTCGACGCGTCCCTCCGAATATTAGCTTTTGCTCTGACGGAAGAGGGAGCGATTCCCGATGGATATTCCGATTATGTTCCTTTTTATCTTTCGAGCTAGCCGGGAGAGAGCTCGTAAAAATGTGTGCGTTTGTGTGCTCGTATATATGTGTTTACAGTAAATCCGTCGAACGAATTTCATGTAATCAACCCTCTCAAAGATATCTCCCGCCGTACGTAGACGACCCTGTGAAATGTTGCTACTGCTGAGCTCTGCCCGCACCTGTCAAATTGACCTTCGGGTTGATAATTGTAGTTCTGTGAATTGAGAATATGGTATCTCTGGGAGAATATAAATTTTATGACAAGCTCTTCATACCTCATATTCATGCATTATTGCAGTTTAGTACAGAGTGTAAGGTATTATTTTGTAATTTCTAGTTCGAGAATTAGGCATGGGGTATAACATTTATAGTGAAATCATTCCGTTAGTAATGAATAAGCTAATATTTTTGTACCATATGTACACTGGTCGCTTAAGGTGACTCAGAGTAATTAGTTGAAAAAATTGATAATGCCGAAACGAATCAATTTCACAATAAATTATGCTGCTTTTTGTACATTTTCTGCAGTTTCTCCTGTCTCTGAACTGCCTATCCACTTTTACTTCGTGTTATTAGAAATTAATTTTTGCTCTTCTACTTTTCGATTCACTGGATCTAGATAGGATTTTAGGAGCGAAGCTTGTTACCAATTTAAGGACGTCATTTATCCATTTATCCCAGCACTGAAATTTAAAACTATTCTGAAATCTAAAACTACACTGAAATTAAACTAATTCAACCCAAATACGTTTTACCTAATACGACATACAGGTATGTCTCATTATACCAGTTTGGAACGGCTAATGCAAATTCCCCTTGGTTTTTATGCTCTACAAAGGATTTCGTAGAGACATAGGAGTATGTTAGCGGGGTACCGATGAGCTAATCGTGACCATGCATTACGATCAATTTTGATCTCCATGTTTGCGAATATGTTGACTGATTATGCGAAATGGAAGAAACGAATGTTTAATTGCAAGAAATATAAATATAATTAATTTCTTATTTAAGTAATTATTTTTGATCAACAAACCTCTGTGTATGCCGTTTACACTTGACTATAAGCGTGAACTTCATGTCTGACCTTTTCCACAATTTGCATGTTATTTCCATATTTAACGTAGCGAAAAACTGGCTGAATTATTCCACAATATGCATGTTAATTTCATTTATTTTTTTAATAGTGAAAACCTGACTTTTCCGAGATCTAACAGCCCATCAAGAGATACTATTTTAACTTTTCTAATGTGAGCGTCACATAAAGCGAATATTCAAAGATATTTATATAGTAGCAATATTGAACACTTACATGAGGGTGCTATTTAGATTTTCGTGCACCTCTGAGATATTTTGACGTAGTAATCTAGTTGGTAGAGCACTGGAATAATCACCGGAGGGTCCAGGTTGGTTTCCTTAGCTTCACCCAAGCTGTCTGATTCATGTGCCACAGGGACAGCATCTGGGCCCCTTATCCTGTGTGGATAGTACATACAATTGGGGTACTAGGTGAGTTCTATCCTTACCTACATATCAAATCGACTTCCGGGTTGTTATTGTGGTTCTGTGGTTTGTGAATATTGAAGCTCTGTGAAAATATACAATTGTTGGTTGCCTCTTCATACCTCATATTCATATATTATTGCAATTGGGTAAAAAGTAAGAAGAAGGGACTACAAAGTCTCAATCCAGCCACAACAAAATCTTTAAATCAATAGAGTATAGAGTATTGTTTTGTAATTTTCATGATTGAGACATTGGCACGGTCTTTAAGGTTAAAAGTGAAATCATTCCCGAATAATTTTATTTTAGTTTAGTATGAACTAGTCATTCAGGGTGACTCAGCATTAAGTGATAGAAAGCTTGCAGATTGATATTTTTAATGAATATTGAATTAATTGTGGGCTTCTTACAATTCTTTATAATTTTTTTCGTCTTTTAGACTGGCTTAACTTTAAATTATGCCAGTTAAATAATTTAAAATATAGTACAACCAAGCAATATTCAGTAACGAGTACTTTTTCTGATATCAAATTATCTGCTATTTTGTTTTTGCAAAAAACCTCTTGCTTGCGTCATTAAAAGTCACTCTAGCGTTAAATAAGCTTTAAACTAGCGAGTAATTGAACTGTGGTGGTGACCAAGAGTTGGCGGACGAAACAAAAGAGGTAGACGACAGGCGCAACTGGGAGGCGCGAGTTGATTCTTTGGTCCGCCAATTGTTTACTGTTTGCTCACCAGTAAATTGAGGTTCAGCAAACAGTGATCGAATGGTCAGCAAATGGAAACTAGTGGGGAGGGAGAGCGTTAATCATTCGTTCCGCGCTATGACTTAAATCTGCAACAGAATACTGATTCCGCACTCACTTTGAATTTATCTCCATTATTGATTGAAAACACACCTAAAATTGGAATGCCAATTTTAGGTGTTTTTTAGGTTACATCTTTTCGTTATGTATGTACCACGTAATATCATGCCCAAATATTGTGAGACGAAATAAATGAGATTATTTTAAAGAAACCTCGTATACTTGTTACAGAACGTGTGATTGATCGCAGGTAAGAGCGAAGGTTCTGATGTGAATCGTATTGAATATTCTAATAATTTTCTTCTTTTAAACCCATGAATTAACGATATTTTTCCCCTTCAGGGTCAATCGATTGGGCAAAAGACGTTCTATTGGATTTAATCGAGCTTCTGCATTCGGGAGACATCGCAACTCATGATAAAAACCGAAGAAGATTGTGGTATCTGTCCATCTTAGGTACGAGTTCACATCCCACTCAATGTGGGGACAGTCGATGACAACAGGGACAGCTCCTGAACTTGAGTGTGACCCGACCTCTTTTCCCCATGAAGATACCACCACATCGAAGTCAATTACGTATTTAGAGGGGGTTGGAGATTGAAATGAATACAAATACTCGTCCACAATTTTTTCCTCGGAATGTTTCAGAAGCGGCGGTAAATGTTGACAAAAACTTCGTCTCCTGAACCTATTCGGGCTTCATCAATCAAATTACACGTGGCGTTAAAATTTCGCGTTCGTTTCGAAAGCGTTCCGATCTGGCCGAAGACTTTCAATTCCAAGGCTTAAATTAGAGTTTTACCGAGTCGGCTCTCTATTGATTTCGGCGATCATCAGCCTCTCCTCTAACCTGAGGTTTATCATTTTCAGAAAGGAATTTGGATGCAAAAGCATGATGATAAACTCGTTTAACCTGAACCGAGGAAAACGTTTGCACGTCCTCTTCAATATTCTGTGTTTATAATGGTCGAAGTTGCCTCGTTGATTGTGTCATCGTATTAGAGAAATCGCCGACTTTCCTGAACTAGTATTTTCCTTGATACCATCATGATTTGAAATCCATTTCCTTTTAAAAGTTGGAGCAAGTGATCTCTTCCGCGTAGTCTGATTAGCGCGATTTGAGAGCGTACAAAATACAATCTCTTTGGAAAGACCGTAACTATGTAAGAGAAGGGAATGTATCTAATTTTAGATTTTTGTAAATTCACCATGGAATTATCTCCGCTACACTTTCCTTAGCATTTAATTTTATCTCTTTCATACATTTCTTTTTTCGCCGGATATCTCAGTTTGATTGCGTACCTTCGCGGTGGAGATAAATCACTGACGGCTTCTTATCGATTACCATGTGCCTAGTCATTAGTTTACTGCACTTACTTGTCTCTAATTTTTAACCATAATTAAAAGATCTGTTATATTATATTATGGATTACCATTATAGAAGATTGCTCCACCGTTGACTTACAACTTTGAATTCGTTTGAGCTTTGATGTAGGTATTATACAATTGTTCGAGCTTAAAATAATTTAAAAGTCGAAAATTAAAGTAAAATGGAAGTTGAATCAATATAAGGAGACAGGAATTAGTATAATTGTGCATTATTTGAATTCAATCAAAAATTTGTCTAAACGATTGAATTGGAGTGCTACTGTTACTCAATTATTCCAACTATTTTTTTCAATTTCTATCTTTCATACATGAGGACATTATGCCTGAATAGGAAACTAAAATCTTACAATATTATCGGATGGTCATCAATTCCGAGATAGGCTATATACAAGATTTCTCTCTCTATTCTCCTATCAGTTCACTCTTTGCCGCTTCATACTTCAGCATGTTCACCTCTGCCTCTACTGTTATCGTGTATCTTATCAGGGGCATTATTCTACATTTTTTTCGCTTAAATTTTCCTTTCACCTATCACATTTTTGTTCAGCAAGTCATTTCATGTCCAATGATTCGGTCACTTCTCCTTTTGTTCTTCACTAGACTTTAATCTTCTACAGATTTCCGTACAACCCCTTTATTTTAGTAATTCGACACCCTAATTTGACCATCAAAATTTTTATGAGGTCCAAAATTTCCCGTTCGTCTTTTCTCTCCGCATCGCGCGTGCGACGAAATTTGAACTTTATATAATTGTTTCGAGATTTATGTCTTGTGATAAGATCAGGTTTTTACGAAATTAATTCAACAGTTCCCAGGGTTTTTTCGAATAATAAAGTTTATTTTTTACACTCACAGGATGTTATTCGCAGATGTTTCAATTGTTCATTTCCCTTTCAAACTTTATGGCATCGTCCTCATTTTTTTCTTCGGAGAATTTTTCTTCAGCAGCGTGTCCCGTTTTGGTTACCCATGAGTTTAAAGATTAATCCTATTGAAGAGCAACATGTGAGGGTAAACATCGTACGTTAAACTGGGTTACGCTGCGCTTTTACAGAAACTTATGAAATGTTTACTCCAAGACATTTGGAAATGAAGTCATGGCTTGATCACGATATTGTGAGAGGATTCATATTTTAGGAGCGGAGCAAATTATTTTATGGTGAAGAGCGTTTTGGACAACCTTAATTAAGTTTGAACCTCAAACAAGAGGAGAATATGCAGCATCAGATTCATCCTGATCAAAGTAGAACCATACGTAAACGGCCCAGAAGTTTGAAGCCTGCAGGAAGTTAGGCAATCTCTCACGTTCTGGTTGATTGCTTTTCGTTCACAAATGATGCCAGACTTGGAGACATGGTACTGGCTGCTGCCTCATAGATTATCTCTCAAACATCCATCATCGTCTATTCTCCATTTACGGGCAAAAAGAAAAATGGTCTTGTCCCATATCTCCATATTTACCGGAACTACTATCGAGTCACCTCTGTTTCCATGATTGGGAAAGGTCGTCAAAGGACGAAGATTTCCCAGTGATGAAATCTAGACCAACCGCAGAATATTTCCTATAATTTAGTGAACAAAGACCTATATGAATATTTTCAAATGTGGCATAATCGCTTGTATTTTTGTATGGTAGCTGAGGGGCAATATTCTGAAGGGAAAGAAAAAAACAATTAAGTACTTGTTCTTGATGTTTCTACCCTGCTAGTCCTGGGACTTTTTGTTTGAACAATGATTTATTTTATTAAATCACTTCCTCTCTTGTGATGCCTGTGTTACGTTTTCCATTGACCGTGATCCTGCTTCCTAAATAGCTAAAATACCTAAATAACCAGCTCTTGTTCCTCTTTGATTGTTATATTTTTTATTTTCGTTGCCTTCTGTTGTTCCTTCTTGCTTCTTTTCCTCGTTTATTCTTAGGTTATATTTTTTCAACACTTGGTCCAAGTTAACAAGCGTCCTCTTCATATCCACTTCTTTCTCTCCCACTGACGTTATCCCGTCGTTAAAGAGCAACAGGCGAAATTTTTTCCCGTACTTCTGGTGTTCTTCCTTTGATTTCATATATTGCCTCAACCGAGAAGACAGTTGAGATAGCATGAAATTTGTTATCCTTGTCTTTCTCCCTTTTTCTTTCGTATTTTTTTTCTCCTTCAGTTTCGATTTGGCAACAAGTAGTCTCCATTTTTATGTAGGGGACATGGATCACAGTTTTGTTTTAAGTCACTCCTACGTTCTTCAAAAGAATATGTATCTATTCTACACCAATAGGGACCAAGACCGAAATGGTTTCTCTGACATTGCGGCTGTATGCATTGAATTGCATTGAATATCCATTGGTCATTTCACACTCCCTTCTCGGTGGATAGTATAAGTAAAAGCGTATTTTGTTCTCCAAAATTTCGGAAACCCAATTGGTCTCCATCTAGGAATAACCTTTCTCCATCTTCTTTCCCAAACGATTTATCTAATATACAGGTATATCTAATATACTGTATGTCATTATCAAAACCCCCTTCAGGCTCATGATCAGAAAATTTTCATATTTATTGTTCCTCTTCTATTTATAAATTAGTATTCTGAATTCATAAAACATCTGGGTAAAAAGTATTACCTGAGAATTTATTATGATCTTGAGAATTAGAAGTCGTCTTTTTTTCTTCAAGCAGATATTTCTCGAAAACATAAATTCATCAAAGGATTGGTTTGGCGCATCTTTTCATTTAAATCTTCATCTAGTATTATATCTGTATTTTCATGTTACTTCGTTTTTAAAACCTTCCTTGACCTTTTACGTGTTTGGTCTCCCGGGTTCCTAAGTTTTTTCATCTACTTTAATTCACGCAATTAACGGTAGTATGACTGATTTAGTAAAGCCTAAAAATGTGAACCTTATATGGAATGCAAATATGGCACATCAAGCTAAATGAACTTCAGTATATTATGATAACTGAAATTATGATTGAATAGTTTACCCCTTCACCTTGTTCGGTCTATTCAGTGTTGGTCAGAGCGATCTGTATTCACGATCTTATTTAATAATTTAAATATGTATGAATTGGAAATAATTAATCTTCTACTTTTATGTTATATAGTTGGAATTAATTCTTGGCTCATTATATTTATGGGGATAGTAAGAATTCTATACATAGTGCAATAATCAATTTTTCACAAAATATTTTCACCTGAATAGTTAGATTATCATAAATGGTGTATCATGAGCGTTTCTGAATTAGTATATTTTCGGAATTCCTTACATAACAGCTAAATATTACCAAAAAGTGGCCTTCTATCATGGGAAAATAAGGTAAACATACTCTACTCATTCACCCACCGTAGGTAATAACTGTTGGTTCCGATGTCTCTCCCTTGTACTTATTTCTTCCGTTGGCTTACCACATACCATATACAACACTCTTAGGATGTATATGCTGCTCAAGTTATTAATACAAATTTTAAATAAAAACAAAGATAATTTCCTAAAGAACATTTTGGGAAATTATATGATTCTTCTCGCGGAAAATTTGCGAACGTCGTCTCATTAAACGTTTAAACTTCGGAACGTACAGTTTCAAGTACCTACTCTTTTTTCCATCGCAAACCAACGGGAACATGGTTGAAGACACCCCACAGGAATGCTTCGAAAAACTAATTATAGTCTGAAATCCTAATTACGAACGTATCACATTCGCCTAAACTTGCTGGGAAAACGTGGTGTCCTAACACCCCCTTACGTGATACATACCTACCTATACTGAGCCAATGTGTTAAGAATAAGACCTCCAAATTTCACCTTTAAAGCGGCACATCTCTGACCTTTTGCTCCTGAACGAAGTTTTACTGAAGCATTATATTTATTTAGTATTAAAACAATTTGCTCTACCATTTTGGTCAGTGCACTAACCTGGAATTTGAAATTACATAACTTCAGCGACATTTTTATTTGTCCCGGGGTTCACTAAAAAATGCGGATTGGAGTTTTACGGCGAACGACGGAGAGAAAGTAATCGATAAATTTGCCGTCGGTGATTTGAATGTTATAGAGGTCGTCGCTCTCGAATACTTCATTACCCTGCCCTGGGGAGCAGAAACTACTGCTTGCCTTAATGCACTCAATGACTTTCGAAATGAAAACAATTATGCAGTGCATCTCTCTCACTTCTGAGACTTATCCAGGGCTATCGTAATCATCAAGTAGATGCTTCGTGTGGTGTATGGAAAGATTTATCTCATACTAATTGTGAGTCATAAAGGGCATGAAACCACGACTTCAGGGGAGGCAGGCCGTGAAGTCCACCACCACTTCATTTTCCGGCGATAATTCTCCAAATTAATGGAGTGTCTAGCCAAAAGATTCGCACGTTTTGGGATGAAGTGAACGTGTAGGTTCATGATACGCGTAAATCTCCAGGGGCATCGTCAAAATCAAACCCGTTATTAGTCGGCCAGAGGTCGACTACCGCATTAACACCTTTGCTCCTCTCTGAAGACTTACATTTCGTAAACTAGAGTAATCAAGCAGAACATTTTGACCAACGCCGGAAAATGTTTCAAACTGGAACTGAGTGTTGGTTATGTGGTTTATCTCTGAGTCCGAAGTTTTTAATGTTGAAGATCGTAATGGAAGGGAGAATGTTAGGTAATCGGGATGGAGGGGGGAACAAATTTGCCTTTTAAGCCCTTTTTTAGCGCTTTTGCCATTACAGTTAGAAGGTATCAAGCGCTGAACGAGATGATGTAGGGCAAACCAGGAAGTTTACGCAATTAATATACAGTTGATAATTGTCGATAGAGTCAATAAAAGTATAAATATAATGGATAGATTGACATAAAAGGTGATTTTAAATGTGCTTTCCTAGAGAATGATAAAAGCGGTTATGCCATTTCATTCCTTTAGATGTTGAGGCGTGTTAATAATTCCACGCAGAAGAGATCATTTTCCCTAATGCTGAAAGATAACGTCTTTTAAACCAAGTTGACACCATGGATAATTTATAATGTAACACATTGTGGGTTCATAATACTCATCCTTATCTTATTACGTGTAAACAAGAGAATACACAGTAGAATTTTATTTGATTTTTATTTTTTTCTATGTAAAACAGTAATATGGCATGTCGTTATAATATGTTGTTTATCTGATTAGTTTTAAACGACATACATGATTTAATTATGGTGGAATAACTTAAGCTTTCACCTACCGAAAACACATTTAAAAAGGATCAACAGAGACTCCAGACTAAAAATAAAGCTTTCAAAGTCTGCGAGATGACGTAACGGTGAGTTTTTGATATTTTTGGGCTTCCACTCGGGAGGGCAAACGCGGAAACGTGACGCATATGATATATATATATATATATATATATATATATATATATATATATATATATATAAATGAATGAGTGTTCACGGAAACAGCTTAAGTGGGAAAAGCCTAAGTGATGTTACGGTTAGGTGGCCACGAGGTGTATTCCGAGAGTGTGGTAAATTAACGAGGTGGCACATTACACGTTTTTTCGATGTGTACAGGTGCACATTTATCAAAGTGAGTCTTCATGGTTGAGAAAGGTTTCCCTGAAGATCAATACAAATTCTTCAGGACTGCAACACAAACAACTTAGATCCCTCTGTAATTTTTTCACTTCAGCAACATCCCACCTTCGCTTAAACCGCCCAAAGTGCTTATTCTCTTTCCACCTATTCCCGATCTCATATTCTCTTCCATCTTGGAATTTCAAAATTCTCTATTTCTCGTTTTTCAAAGTTTTCTCTCAACTTTCTCTCTTCCCACACCCAACATAACACTTTGTGTCTTCTTGTAATCTTCCGCCAATCAAGTCTCCTCCAGTTCTATAAAATTTCTGCGATTTTGTTCATCTCTACACAATACCTTCTCCATTCTTAGCTTAGAATTTGGGGACAATAAGACATTCAGGAAATATGGAGGGAAAATAATTTTCGGACAGACTCCAGGGACATCGGAAGGTAATGCGATGTGCTAGATGAGGATAGGTTGTGGCCAGAAATTTTCGATATGGATACAGGGACCAAAAATGGGTAGTAATGACGAGCAGCGTGTTGAAGTTAGAGAAGGTATAATCACTACAAAAAATTGCTGAAGAAAATTTCTAATGAAAAATACAACATTTTGGAAATTGAGCGGTTTAGATCTTTATTTTGAACGGAAGCCCTAGAGACAAAAACAGTCCTCCCAGATATGTAATTTCAGAGGGATAAAAGTTTTAAATTTGGATGGAATAGGACCTGAGTAATGAAATAATATCCCCTGCAGATCTGATAAATTATCATATTTTCTTTGTGGCAATAAATTTAGGAGAAGTCGTCAGTAAATGTAAGGGTTGCTATCTAAGTTTTTAGCCTTGTAGATTGAGTTTCTTCTGACTCAAAATGAGTTTGCACTCCGCATTGAGGAATTAAATAGATATTAATGTAGAGGAGAATAACATAGATCTATAAAAATAGGGTATGAAATAAGAAAGATACTCTGCTGAAAGTAATCTTTATTGTCTAAATTTTGCACTTATCTATTGGAGAGCCCTTGAAGTCAAATATAAGTTTTAAAAAATTCAATTTTAACGTGACATTACTTTAAAGTCACATTAAATTTCGAACATTTCAACATTAAATTTTGTGTCAAAGCCTTTGCAAATATCCCCGAGGACCTGAAAAATCATAGCGTCGAATATTATTATGACATTTAATATTAATGTGGCTTTATCAGGCCATTCAAATTCCCGGAAGCTTGCTAAGGAACTGTAGGAAATAAAGTTAAAGTCATTTGCACGACTTCAAAGACTGTCACAGGTGTTTAACAAACATGTAGTTACTAAGAAATTGGGTAATAATTATGTGGAAAAATTTCGAATTTTATGTAAGCAATCTTCGAAGGGAAATTACTTTTTAATGAAACGGGTTTTAAACAACTTAATACGTTTTCCCTTTGGGGATAGGGTTTAACCCGAAAATATTTTGTAGGGTTTTATAGGTCCAAATCTAAAAGCTGAGACTCCACTAGCAGCATCATTAATACTTATACCAATCATACATACATATTAAATTTTTTTAATATTTGACGCGTAAGCCACGTAGAAGTAAACATTTGTACCAAATTCGCTAAATTATCTGAAGCAAATTTTGTAAGTTTTGCGATTAATCCCTTGAAAATAGTGTAATAATCGGAAGTTCCTGAAGATTGATCGTATAAAGAACACAGCACCGACGGGTTTAGTGACTCCCTTGTTATAAATAACGTGGAACATGACTCCGAGCTCTAACTTATTTTAACTATGGCCTAGGGGGGACATATTTCTTCGGTATCCCGCTCTCTACAAGCGCGTCGACAGTATGAGCTCTTAACGCCCTTGTCAGAGGAGGGGAAGCGGATGTTATGCACGGAAATTTTGTAGCAGTCCCACTCCCAGAAGTTTCGAAGGCAAGGGGTTTTAGAGACCTTCCGAGGGACGTCGTGCTAAAATTTCTGTTGCCTCATTAACATATGGAGATTAATATTCACATTTCCAGGTTATTATGCATAATTCCAGTGAAAAATTTATTCGATGGGATAAAACACACTTGATCTCTATGTATAAGATGCTTCAAGACGCATAAGGAAATATTTTGAAGTTTGAAAACGCAACATTGAAAGAGCCGAAGTAGATAATTTAAGTTTACTAAGTGAAAAAAACGAGTTTTTGCGTTAATTTCATATATTAGAACACAAATTTCAAATAAGAAAAGTTATATCGAGAGAAAATATGAAATCTCATTAAAATATTCCAAGAAGCACTAACTATTTTAAAAAATAACGAACTCAGAAAATTGTGTTCCTCGGTAATTTCTGTTGCGTTCGTCTAAAACTCTTTTGGACAAATTCTTGCCTTCATTAAAAAGTTTTATCATGGGAATAAAAGGGCAAATTTGATGTAAACCTGTAGAGATGGATTTAAAATTTTATGAGACTTTAGGTAGTAAAAGAGGAAGGAGGCTGTGGATAGGAAAAAAATTTGATAAAATCTTTTAAAATGACCTTGGGATGCCCTAAAAATACCACGAGATGAGTTTTACCCACGCTTTTTTTTAACTTCGTGTTGTTTTTAGATTTTGGCTAGTTGACTAGTAAATTTTGTGATAAATTATAGTAATAACTGATAAAATTTTCATTCTCCCCTTTAGTAGCTCAATAATTTTCTGAGCACATTAAGGTCTTTCTTCGGTTCAGTTCATTTTTGATATTTTAAACCTCCGATAATAGTCCTACGTCAACCCTTAAGTCCGTTTTTACGGCCCATTAGATTTACGTGTATGTATCTCGATCAAAACTCTACCTTGCAATCATCAATCTGCATTGGCTCCTCTTCCATCTTACCAACGTTTGCAAAGTAATACCGAATTCACCGACTAATACCAAATTTTCCTCACTTAAATTTAGACAGAAATGTAATATCTTGAACGTTCGAACGTTATTACCCACGGATATGCATATGCCGTCCTTCTGAGCCCAAAATTTAAACCTCATCTCCATGGATTTGTAAATGCACAGACCGAATACCTGCGCAAGCGAAATTTCAACGCCCTTACCGCACGGGGGATGGAGTGGGAGGAGAGGCCTTAGGAAGAGTTCCGATATTGACGTTTCGCGTGTGTATATATCCATTGAGAAAAATGAACGGACGGTGCTGCAGGGATTACGTATCCTTGCATGACCCGAAGGATTCTGGGGGTGGAAAGGGGGTGGTGGTGTAGATTTTTGTGCGGAGCGAAGAGAGAAAAAGATCCCCGACTCGCGTGCGAAATGAAAATCCACGCTCAAATTTCTCCTTTTCTGTCATTCCTCGCCGTATCGCGGTGATGCGGATTTTATACCATTCAAATGGTCTTCTGCGAGATATCGATCGATTCCTCGGTAACCGGTGCTAGGCAGGATCACTGGAACGGCATGAAACGGCGTCAATCCACTTTGCTTCGTGGAAGACGTTGAAATTTGGCGAAAGCAACAAAATCTTACGCCAAGGATTCATGATCGGTAAGGAATGAAACACGCGGTGTAAATAGGTTTGATGGCAAACCGCTCTGGCGATCATTCTGCCTTTTATAATACATTGTTCGTGGACTATGATTTTTCGTATGGAAGTTTTGAAGCATGTCCAAGAAAAATAATAGAGAGAGTGAAAAAGAATGACAAGAGTGACGAATGAGTACGTGTTGAGGAGAAGAGATGTGGAGAGGAAACTGTTGGTGGTAAGTTAGAGGGAGGCATCTTGGTTGAGAATTGTTATTGCGCAGAGATTATGAAACTAAATATAATAAGGAATGAAAAAAATAAGAATTACGTTAACACATATTAGAAAAGTGAGAAATTGTGACAAGAGGCTCTGGTAAGAAACAAAAATGGTGAGAATCACTTAAAACTTGTCGAAAACCATCCACCGAAGAAGTAATTTTCCATAATATATTTCGCATGTAAAAGTTACCGCTTCAAATCGCAAGCCAATCTGTAGACATTGGTCATGTGTCCTGAAGATGACGCCTAGAACGCAGCAAAGCCTCCCCGTGGCATTAAATCGTATCGTGGAACGTGATTTAGGGAAGTCATTGGAGTCTCAAATGCAGCTTTCAAGGGTAAATTGACCAAATGCTTTCGACCTCAGTCGTAAGTAAAATACTTAACGTCCTTTTCAACTTGAACTAACAGCTAAATGACATTTCTATTCAATTTTTGCAATGCTTCGTGCTCTTGCTTCCTCATTCTACTTTATCTTTTCGCTTTAAAGTCAGAAAGTGTACTAATCGCATGGTATATGCTACCCAAGACCTCAGATCCACCCGAGATTGATTTTTCTTTGTACTCCCGCTCACTCTCCTCTCTTCCTCTCCTGATATGCCTAACAGTATATTTCCTGGTTCTTTACGCAATTATAACTCATAATTTTAACTGAAACAACGCCATTTTTTATCTGAGGTGGGCTTTCAGATTGCCGTTAATTATCTATTCTGATAGATACCATTTGCCGAACACTTGAGTTAGAGATTGTAAAAACATGAAGTTGGGATACATGCTTCACGCCATGGAGTTGATACTGATTCAGGAAAATAAACAAATGCCAGTGACTCCTGCACAATCGAAAAATATAAATTTCTACTCTACGTGCTTGAAGGTGCAGTTAGCAGGATGATGCCAATATTTTCATCCTTACCCGCCATCGTTCAGAGATTCTGCGTTCCAAGTCTGATACGTCTGGCAACGAGAATAATATTTTTGCGTTGACTGTTGGAAAAGCTAAATAAATAATTCTATTCGGAACAGTATAGGTAGGATCTATGCTTTGGCTAATTCTAAATCCACATTTGATCCACTTGAGTGATTATGTCTGTCACCTTAAATGCGCTTATTTGCTTAAATGTTGGCCATGAGCTATTAAATGCATAAATTGCTTTGAGCATGAAATACGAAGAGGCATCATCATTTTCCTTGAAGAGTATTTTGTGTTTAACATTTCAGAAATGAGACATTCTGCTGGAATATATGTATCATGCGGAGAGTTTTTTTGGGAGTTCCATATCGTTTTCCGTCCTATAATGTGCCAATGGAGTTTCAAATACAAATTTCAAGGGAAATTGATCGGAAAATGGGTTCGAGCGCTCTCTTGAATGAAATATTTTGCATCCATCATCATCATTGTTTTTATTCCTTTGCTCAAATACATGGATGTATCATTTATTATATTCTCATTTTCTGTAACCCATTGCTTTGCTTTTCAAAGTTATTCTTAAAAGAGATACAGGTGTAGTAAGATATCATTTTGCATGTTATGATAAATATGTGAAATAATAAATTAAATCCTCCTGATATAAAAGTATTATCATTATATACAAAATAATAAAAGGAATTGTTGATCTATAGAATTTTAAGAGGTCTTGTTGCTGGATATATACCTACCCTGGGATTGCCGACTCTTGCGTTGTTTCAGGTGGCAGCGATCTCGCTCCGTCTTCTAGATGCGTCTTCGGGTCGACCACTTCATAAATAGATGAAACGCAGATGAATTAATTTCCTTGCATTATGGAAGTAAGAATATTTATTTTTATTCATTTTTTAGTAAGTTTTTTTTCTAATATCCGTCTTAGATATGATAAAATAAAATAAATACTCGCTACCTTATTATGAGACTTAGTTAAAACAATATTTACGTATTTATGTATTGCTAGTAATATGGGTCTATAAGCAATAGAAAACTTGAAATACTTCATTAATTAGTAATATTAATCTGTATACCTACAGGTAACTTCTCTGGTATTTAAATTTCATACTCTTGTGATAAAAATACCCGTGCTTGACTTTTAATAGGAAAAATAATTGGTATTAAAATTTGAATGATATAGGCATTAACATCGACTCGATGGAGTAAGGCATCACTTGTTTAACCATATTCATAGAAGCTATCGTTCTGCTGCGCGTCCTAAATATATGATCATTATACACTTGCAGCCTGTCTCTGCGTGTGCCTCTATTTAACACGTACTGCAGTCAACCAAACACGAGGAAGAAGAGAGCAAGAAAGAGAGAAACAGCTGGAGAAGAAGTGGAGGACTGTTACGGCCCTCAGGAAATAAAGGAGCCATTATGGTGCAAATAATTTCCTGTGACTACGGTAGAATTTCTAATAGAAATATCTCGCGGAGAACTAACGTTCCGTTTCCTGGAAGTTCTAAAATTAATTAGGCCACACCGTTTGACAGTGGCGCCCTTATTTTTCAGGAGCCGGCCCGCGCCAAATTTTCGACGTCGACCGACTTCGGACACCTCACTGCCTCCAGGGCACGTCGCTCGGCGTTCGCTGGACAAGGAGGTCGACCATAGAGCGATAATCGATCGGACGCAGGGCGGGAGCGAGTTCCTTATTAGTTATGGCACGTCCAGTCCGTCCAATGTGACGTTGATTGGCGCGGGAGACGAGGGTGGACCTCAGGTGACGATCACCACGGGGAAAACTCGCCGGGGTGGCTTGTTTGAGGATTGGTAATTGGCCGTGGAAACTGTAGTAATTGGTGATATCAATAAGCGGCATTCACTGAATGTTATTTTCTTTTAAAACGCTGCAGCCGAGTGCACCAAAGATTTCTCGTTGACCGTCAGTTGCGGGTACTGGAGCGCTTTCAAAGTCAAAACTTTTCTTTCTCTGCCGTGAGTTAATTTTGGAATGGAACCTCTCGTCATAATGAAGAACACCAGGAGGAATTAAATTTTTACACTTTTGGGATAAGCTGCGGCTATAAAAATTTCAAAATTTTCATCCTCTAGCTGGAAGAGAAATTGGGAGAATGAAAGGCAGGAATGAAACTTCGAGTATTTTTAAATAGTCGTAGCCAACCTTGAAAATCCATGGTTGCACATAATAATAATGATATATGAAAGAAGTTCAAGTAGTGTTCATTTTTAAGTCAGGATAAATTGCTGTATTTACACTCTCTTTATGTATGACTGGCGTAACGTAATTGAGTATCTATTCGTGTGGATTATCGCTGATATATGGAAGTGCGTCAATTAATTGAAAACTCCTGGACTCTTAAAAAAAAACTGCCCACGCCTTGACCATACTTTCTTTTATCGAGTAAAATCGACAGTAAAAAAAAGAATTTTCGTTCGTGAGAACCTGCTTGGTGTCCTAATTGTTCCTGTGAGTGATTATTCACTGAATAATACAATGTAAAAACGTACATTTTACTGTACTTGGACAATCAGCGAGTCATTAGTCGGTAGAGAATTTTTCTTATTAGAGAGAATAGTAAAAATTTTATTGACAATTGAAATAATGACTCCGAAAGAAAGAGAATACTGAGAAACTTCTAGCACTGGGAGATTTGCAAATAATAAAGAGTTTAAGCGAAATAGATTCGTCAAGAAATGAGCGCCGAGGCACGGAATTCAATAAGGTCTGGAGCCTCGGAGAACGTAATCTGCCCACTAAGCTGGACATGATGGAAAACCCTGCCAACTTCCGCCCATGTGGAAGTGCAGGACCCAATCAGTCAGATTTCGCCTATGAGGAGGACACCTGAATTAAAGGGTCTGTCCGTGGGATCCAGTTAATGAGATAGACTCCAGAGACCAGTTGCTTAGCAAAACTCTTGGGTTAACGTCCGCTGCATTTCCATAATGCAGCCTGCACTAATTGGGTAGGAACCGACTAATATGCGGCGGCTTACACGTAATTGTAGCTTTCGTCTGCGTACCCGCGATGGGGGTGATATTAGGAAGAACTGGTTCAAGCTGTTGTTTTGTCATAATATAATCATGCCATTCAAAATTTTTGAGCCATTGTCTGAGGTAGGATCGTAAGGACCTTAGGGCCTTGCTTTGTTTGTGATGGCAAATACTTATTCCAAGCAGGAAAATATTTTATAATTCATCTGAGTGCTCTAAATAAATTTCTGATGAATGGGAGGCTAATTCCCAAACACGCAATAATTCCAGAGAAAGAGTGAGAAAATATGCGAACGTTAATGATGGGTCCGAATATGTCCCTCGAGAGCAACCATGTCCGAATTTTGTCGTAAATGGCGTGCGAGACGCACGGAAATATGAGCACGCGCCCACATTTTATATGTTATTTTTCGTCTGAATTATTCTCTACGGCATGACTTAATACCCACTCTTGAGAGCCGGAATATATATTTCCATTATTTTTTCCCCAGCCTGTTGCCAGCCTCGTTGAAGAGCTCAGCCAAAGTTTCGAATATGGGAAGAACGTTTCGGCAATGGTAAACCATCACCATTTTTTCCTCTCACCAGCCAAATCGTGTTATTACATTTTCGCAATATTTATATTTCTCCCTCTATGTTTTTTTGGCATGTAAATCCGAGCAGAACATTTCGGGGACGTTCCCATTTTGCCCAGGGGCCAGGTACTATATATGGCTTTTGGGTCAGTAAGTTTTGGGTCCAAAATCGGCTGATTTTTTTGCTCACACAAATCAAGTAAAATTCTAAGCATTAGATCTCGAAAATCCAGGCGGCACAGGGAAATAAATTGGTTACCATAACGTCAACATGTGAATATTCACACCGTAGCAGTTAGTGGGAATCTATTTCTAGCTCCATCCTATTCTATCAAGTTATCTCTAAGTTATTGCCTTTTTTATAGTATTTTTTATTTTATTTCTGACAAATTTATTCTCCCGGAGTGATAAAGTTTTCAGAAGATTTTTTTACATCAAAGAAATGATTTGTCTCGGCCCAAAAACCTAAAGTATATTATATTTATCTCGTATTACTCGTTATAGCTATCGAAAATTTCTGGTATCGAATGGCATTCCCGTGAAATTACGGCATCCCATAGTCGTTCTTCAAATTCGGTGTATTGCTCTCGCTCTGCAAAGATTTAACCTTCGCATATTCACATTAGCCACATTAGTATCGTGGCGTTTGCACAGGGGTGGCGATGATACGTTTTTGTCCCTTTTTTCCAATTTATTGCTTTCAATTGGTAAGAAAGCAGACTAATTTTTATTTTCCAATTGAAACAGACTATCGGCCCTTCACTTTGGCACACTCTTTCTGGAAGTAAACAAATTTAATTAGAAGTGAAGATTGTTCAAGCATGAAATTAATTCAAATTATTCCTGCGGTGCAGGGATCAGGTTCACAGTAAGGCGGAATGAAGTTATTTATTTGTTTCGAAAGCGTATTTTGCTCCACGTATTTTACTCCATTGCGTCAGATGGAAGCATAAATATGAGCGATAGTGTTGCTGTTACCATTCATGGTACATTTAACTTCATTTTATCGTGACAATTGATCATAAAAAACTATAAACCCAGTAATCAACTCGAAGGTCGGTTTGGTCGGTGATGGTAGAGTTCACTCAGTATTTAGCCGATCATATGACTTAAATTAAAAAAGCCCTAGAGTGTAGTGTTTGCCCGTTGCGCTTCCGTTTTAATGCATATTTTGCTTCTCATCTCGGTAAATCGCCACCAAGGAAATTATTTCTCACCCATTTTCCCACTTCAACCCCGCAACTTTCCTCTTTTCACGTTTCTCTCAGATTTAAAATATTTAAGGAGTCACAGAAGATATGGCTGCATATCCAATCGGAAAATATCGCAGTAAGTTACTCCATCGTTGCTGATCCACATAACTATAACCATTCATTTCCACGGGATGGTAATACTAACTCCACATAAATCCACGAAGTCATTTGAGGCTAGCTCTATACCTCAGTGATCCATCCGCGGACACTCGTGAAACTTATTTGATACTCCTCCTCTAGCGATTTATATTTCCCAGTCCACGAAAGAGAAGTTTCTCCGTTTACTCATTAAGCGCGAGGAATATTTTCGAGTGAGGAGGGCATGAACCAACTAGTTAAAAGTCCACCCGCCCACATTTACTCCACATTTAGAATCGGAGGAAAAAGGATGGAAACTCGGAAGTTAATTATCCCGAGGTACCTTACCGGGGGTCCTAATTAAAGCTCGTGTCTTTCACGCGAGGGGAGCAAGTGCGCTTCAGAAACTATCCGAGAGGCGAGGACGGAGGGAGTGAAAACCCCCTTTGGAACAGTTCAACTCGTCCATCCACAACATTGGACGTGAAACTTGATGCGAAAGAATGCCGCGTGTTTATCGATTCGCCATTCTGTAACCTCCATTGGCGCCGAGAGCGTAGAAAGTTTTAATTTACCTACCTTTCGAAATTTCCTCTTGGTATATTTTAAGTGTTTCATTCTCTTTATCCTTCGTGAGCATTAATTTTTTTTCACATCCGTTCACCTTTGATTCCTTTCGGTTCACCTGGTTGGTGTTGGAACCGGATGTCCACTTGCTTCGACCCATGTGAAATTATCCAATCGATTCCAATCAGTGGGTGAGGTCGAAAGTTCTCGTGTCTAAACCGTCCACACCCTCCCTCGTTCCTTTGGGGCCTCCGAAGATCTGCCACTAAAATTCACGGCAAATTTTTTCCCTCTCCTCCCGACGCGGCGACCGTTGGAGAGAACTCGCGGCGCTACATCGTGCGTTTCTGGGTGCGGTCCGAGTGCTCGTGGGCCACGGAGAGAGGCAAAGGGTGGTGTTGGAGGGGGAACACGTGCCGATGTTTCTTCGGATGTGTGTCTGTCTCTCTTTCACTCGGATCCGAACGCCCGCGGTCGACGCCGTCGTCTATGAATTCGATATGGGGATAGGTCCGCCGAAACGCTCGAGAGGAAGGGATTTCGAAGGGATCAATTTGGCTCATCGCCATCCCCCGCCAACTGCACCACCAGAGAGAATACTGCATTTCTTATACAAATATGATGAGTGTAACGGGCAGAGCACTCAACTGCTAACCCGAGTGCACTCCACTCACAGCACCAAGTGAACACATGCTGTTGTTCTCTTTCGCGGATCGCGGAAATGCCTGGGACCTCATGGGGGGGGGGGGGGGGTGGTCACAAGTGATGTCATTGGGCTACGTATTCCGAGAGTGCCATTGCACCCACAGCTCGGTGCCGGATGACGTGTGTCAAATACGGTTGGTAAGTACATGCAAATAGGTCAAAACTCTGCGAATTGTAGGATCGATAAATGGCAGTTTTTTGTACATATCATTCACTTCATTTTCGTGCGTGTTAGGCAATGTCAACAAATCTGTTTTAAGATGTTTTTAGAAACTTAATCCCGTGTGCTAATTTATGACATAATACCCTGTTTTCTATACTGTACTGACATGCTTCTTTCATTCTGTTACACTCATTCATTGTTTAAGAAATGCCCTTCGAGATTTTTTCATGCCGGAAATGTTTTTCAAAACTACCACTCTCGCTCTTGATTAAAACTCATTTTGACATAATGGCTCGTACAGCTGATTAAACTCCCTCGCGCAGAACATCACTTGCTGTGCTATCGGACCTTGAGCTTATCAGATGCAGCCGTACCAATCAGCGGGATTACCAATCGATAGGTATCCACGTGAGCTGCGCATTACTAACATTATTCCATTCATCGTGATTCATTACTTTCACAATCCTGGAAAATATTTCCTGGGCAACATTTTTTTAGTAATTAATGTCATCAGGCGGCGGATTTTTTACAGATACTATATAAAATATGGTAATTATCAATCTTAAATATAATTCATTTGCTTTCATGTTCGAGTGGCCAATCAGTTCATTAGATCCTAAAACTCCGCATTGCAGCAAATCAGCTTTTTGAGAGGGAAATCTTTCATGAAAGTGAACCGTAGCTTGGTTAGTAATACTTCTAGTTTTCTTTCAGAAGCAAGTTTGGAGTTTTGCTTTTCATACAATTTTAGAGGCTTTCACATTGATTTTATCTCTTATCAATCTTGAAATTCGTTTAAACGTCTGATGGCTTTAAGTAGTTGGTGTAGTTATAGGAGTTTCTATTTAAATTTAAACAGTAATTATGGCTAAAGAACATGCATCAAAGCAGAAATTATTTGCGTATATGGTCGTCAGTACCAGTCAAGATGGTGGGAAGGGCCTTGCACGGGTTTATGTACGCTTGAGTTAGTCAATGAATACATAAATGAATGTCTAAAGGGGAATTTTTTCATACACATTAAAAATTAATATTGCGTGTCATGAAATTAACTGGAAAAATAGAGTGAAATAGTGGAGGATACTTGCAGGTGCCAATCGAACGATGTAATTGAAAAGTATCGGCTTTTTCGGTTATTTTGAAATTCGCTTGATATTATTATATTTTTTGATTCCCCGAAATGGAAATCGGAACTTCCCCAGCAGTAAAAATAGGTTTATTTTTCTTCTCTCAAGCTTTGAAATTAAGGAAATGAAATTCAAACTGTTACCTATCAAGAAACTAAAAAATCGCTGATAATACTCATATGGGGATTTAAGTATTGCTTGAATATGCTAAATGTGTAATTGTTTAATCTCTGCAAGTCTTACCATCTACTTGGTGTGGCCGAAAGTATAACTCATGGTATATGAGGAGATAACTCATTACTCAACACGAATAAGTCACAGAATTTATTTTTCTACCCTCCCCCAGTGCCCACTGATGCCATAATGGCAATTATTAGCATTTGCAATTCATACATATTCAAGATGAGTGCCAGTGCATTTCTCTGTACCACTTACAGTCATTGAGTTAACGTTTGCTGGTGGGAAAATTATTTAGCTTCATTCGCCCTGAATCCCGAAGTCATCAACCCCATGGACCCGACAACTTCGAGTAAGTACTGACCAAGAGCATACCACGCCGCCTGCTTGCTGTGTTAAGAATTCAAAATTTTAACTCTTGCAAGGCACCTATACTCTCAAAATTTAGTAATATGTTCTGGACATGTTTTCAGTTTTTTCTCTCGTGGGTCTTATAGGACTTCAATTTTATTGCATCTAAGATATTTACGAGGTTTGTATAAAAACTGTCGGATGCAATTTTTTCCTGAGGTGCGTTCGTGAAGTGCTGAATTCAGACCGCAGGTCAAATGTGCGCATGATCGTAGATCGTATTAGCAATAAGATGCAGTGCTCACCATTATCATTGAAAATTGGGCGATTGGAAAGGTTTGCGCTAAACTCGTCCCGAAGGTCTTTACGGACGACCAATAGCAGAGTCGAGTGTTTGCTTGCGAAGACCTTCTGCAACGCGAAGTGATAGGATTCCCCAACCCAGTATAGTTTCAACTTGGCACCAACAGACTATTTTCTATTCCCAAAAGTGAAATCCTCTCTCAAAGGACACCACTAAGGGACCCTAAGTGCAGTCAAAGAAGCTTGCTCACAGAATCTTAAGGACTTTCCGGGATCCGCCTACCTGGGAGCTTTCGAGGCATGGAAAAGCCGCTGGAAAAAGTGCGTCGACGCTCAAGGGATATACGATTGACTCGTACTTTGAAGAATTTTTAGGCATTGCAGCAATATTTGAAATAAATCTATTTTTTCCAAAACTTTTCCTGATACTTTTTTGCAGAATATGCATTAATCTCTCATCCATTTGCATTTTATTTTATTATATACAAACATTTTTACCTTTTTCCTGCAAATAATCTCATTCCAACTGCTTTTCATTGATTTCATTGATCAACGGAAGAAGCGGTGAGGTCCTCAGGCGTGATTATATAATTACATTCGAATTACCGAATTCGTGCATCCATTATGATTCTTCTTCCTTCCCTTGTAACCCACTCACAGTTTTACTTACTGATGATATGCTAACCCCATAGTCTTCAACCACGTATGATGTCGCTCTGTGAACAACCAATCGCAGGCTTACAGTGAGCTCGGCTAGGTTTGGAAAAGGTGTCCAGAATATTTCAGTTTTATTTTAATACGTTCGCTAAATTAATGACTTTTCTTAAGCATTTTCACATTCAGTATTCCATTAGCCTTCTATGTTAAAGGTCTCTCTGTTTCAGTTCTCAGTTTGCAATGATATTTTATCTTAATGTGTTAAGAATCATTTTATGCACCGGCAATTTTATTTGGGGGTGTTTTTTTAGGTGGTGTTAAATTCATTGAAATTATTCTTCGCGATAAAATTGTTTTTCCTTGTCGCCCTTTTTAAAATAACCTTTTATCTACAGTCAACCTTTATATTGCATATATTTTTGAAGAAACCAGTCAATAATAATTTTGAAAAAAAATCGAAAAACCGATATTGACATAATGCTTTATATAATTTGTGTCGAATCATCGATACGATTTTGACTTCTTCGCCAAGGACAAGAATAAATCAAGAGGCTCTTCAACAAGGAGAACGTAGTGGAAAACTGAAGCAAACCAATTTTTCCTCAACGAATACAGATGGACACAAATCCGTTGCAAGACTCGACGAGGGATGTAAACAGGGTGTGCAACGGAATAAGAACTGCATTTTTACAGGTCTAAAAAAAAAAGTTTCGTTAAAAAGAAATTTCTCGTTGATTTCCATACGATTCGAGAAAAGTAGTCGGGCGGAAAAAGGAGCGTGATTGATTTCAAGTGCCCGAGCGGTCTCGGGTTTCACGCGAGAGCGCCCTCCCTCACTCCCCCTCCCCCTCGCCCCTCTCCCCAGACTCCCCCTCCCTCGCGTCATTTCATCTTGAGCAGACTTGCGTCATGGGGAATGGGTGCGTAGTCAAGGTCCCGTGATGGAGGGGTGGTGGGAGGAGGAAGAGAGAGTGAAAAAGAGCTTCATAACTTTTGGTACTGAAATTTGGCATATCTTTCACTCATCAGTCGATTATTAGCCTCATCAGAGCATTTCAATCGAATGGAATAGGACCACAATTACTGAAAATTCATACACGCAGCACAAAAGACTTGAACGATAATGTTGATTGATATTCTCGATTTGACGTAAAGTTAGTCCACGGAAAAAGAATGGAGACTGGTTTGATGTTTTTTAACAGAAGCACACTATTTTTATTTATTAATATATTGTTTAAGGTTGGTTTTGAATAGGCAGACAGACTGACTGCTGCTACGGTTGTTCCTAAGCCTCCCCTAATATGACACTAACTGAACCCCATTTCACAGAGAACTCTTCTTAAACTCCGTATACTTTCTACGCTCCCCGTAAATCCGTCCGGAATGCCTATTATTTTCCTCCCCCAGCCCCTACTGCCTTTCTTTCACAGTCTTCAATACTTCATCACCGATCAAAAGATCATCTCCCTTTTCTTATCTTCTTTGAATTCCTCACCGACTTTCACCCCTATCTTCAGCTCTTCCTTCTTTTACCATTTCCTTCGCGAATAAGTTAAAAATTACGCGGTGTAATGGCCCTTACCCCCGTCTTACCCATCGTCCTAACATTGCCCGTCCCGACTCTCCATCCGACATAGGCACATGAGCAGTCTGAGACTTGCACAGGGTAGAGAAGAAAATGGGATGAAAAAAATTCAGTGAATTGATTCAGACTCTTCAACAGGTGAACTACGTTAATTACTCACCACATCATGTTGAACATTTGAAAAATATTTACCAACGCATCCATGAATGGAATTGCAACCGAGCTTTCAGAAGAAAAAGAATAAAAAATAAGTGCAAATTGAAAAGAAAAGTAGTGTATATGAACAAGAAGATAATATCATCGAAGTACAAGGATAAATAAAATGTTGAGTTAATATAGTATACAGAGATTAATTAAATTTTTTTCCTAAAAATGAGGTAGTCGAGGAAGGAATTACAGTCCGCATACCCTAGGATACATAAGCTGGAGCACCACGGGATCAGACGGTTCGTTCTCCCGCGGGCGAAGGCCTCGGATGCGCCGCTGCGTCTGAGACCTCCCCTGCCCCCACCTCCGAAAGGGAGGACACACACGCACACCGCCCGTTCCCTCTCGAAGGGGATCGCGAGTTATGCACGTCACACCTCGGAAGACGCCTCGCCTGGTCCGCTCCCAACCTTCCGTCCGTGCGGAGTGGGGGACGGGAGCGAGAGCAAGGGTCCTTCGGGGAAAGGATGATCAGCACATAGGATAGTGGGAATAGACGACAATTTTTTACGCCGCGTAACCCTTCATCGAAACGGAGGATGGGGCTCAATTCGTCAAGGATCCAATGGTGTACGAGCGTTAGGGATGGATCGTGGATCCCTCGAATGCGGAGGGAAAGATGAGATGCCGAGACCAAAAAAAACCGATATTCAATTCCTCCCGAAAGATATGGAATGGTGAAGCAAAATTGAAGGGGTGATTGCTCCGCACAGTTTTAAATGAATCTAAGTTATTTCCCATAATTTTCTTATTCTTTTATCATCCTAAAGTTACAAAGAATATTGTATGAATAAAAGAAAATAATAGTGTAATTTTATCGATAAAAGCTGTTCGATGGTATTAAAAACATTGATACATTATTGTGTTTCTGATATTTCATCTTTTGCTCCGAATAAATTTGGGGTAGAATGCAGATTTAATACAACGGGAGACATTTCGATAGCTCCATAATTTGCGATTTGTTAAGCTGTGAAAAAATTACACGTATCGATAACTGAATCACTGAGTTAGCCTATTACAGATATTTGGATTAAACTTTGGGTTAGTACGATATTTATCCTTGTTACACGATTATTGCCCTTGTTACTCTGTTATTATATGTTAATATTCCAATACATGTACTGGCCAACTTGGCTGTTTTGGATTGGTTGTGAGGTAAGAAAAAGATTCAAACATACAACTCGGGTGAAAGTAACCGAGGTTGCTGAGTGAATTTTTATTGGTGGCCATTAATTTTTTTGGCTAAAAACTGTTTGTGTTTAATTTTTTTCCTTTAGAGGAGCCTTATTTCAGCAATCTTAATAAATGAATCATCATTCCGCTCTAAAGCGACATTATATAGAATTAACCCGAAGGCAAAGATATACCTATATTCATACGTATACCTACTTAGTCTTAAAATATTGATTGTTCATTTCGTATAAATGGTGGAATTAGGCGTAGGAGAAACAAATATGACATTTTCCTCCGAATTGCTTCATAGAGCAAGTGACGATCCAAGATGGTGCTTATGAGATGGGTATATTTAACTTCCATTTCCCTTTAATTCAGTAAAAGGGGCAGTAAAGAAAACCCTGCATCATAACTTCAATCATGAAAGTTACAGTACCCTTTGACAAAGTTGTTTTGGATAAAACTAAGCATGTCGCCAAAATCGCCAAATGTTGCAATCATTTGGGGATAATATTTCGCATCGCTCTTCGAGAAATTGTAATGGAAAATATGGCATAGTGAAAACTAACTAATTGCATATTTAATGCTTCTCCTTTGATTTCCATTGCTTTAAATTAGCCTCGTTATGACCCTCTCATCGAGGTCTCACTGAATAGTCAAACGAAGCGAAGCATATCCCTATTGAGCACTCGTGTGAAAGGTATATGCAATTTTAGCAATATTAAGCAATTGGGAGACGTTTGGAACGGAATATCCGAGGCAGGAAATGAAGAGGTAGGTGTTGTACATGAAGATGTGAATGGAAATTTGAATAACGAGAGAGAGGGTGAATGGAAAACAGGATGGATACGAGTCTTGAATTTAATTTCTTCCCTGGTGTTCGTAATCTCTGTTCAATGTGAAATTTTGTTCCTTCCGACCGTTAATTTTCAATTCCTTCTCCTTTATATCGCGGTATTTCCAATTAGGACGGGCGCCACTTCGAATATCCTTCCAGTTTTCATTTCCTGGGTTCTTCCCTGCGACGCTTTCCTGAATCGTTTTTCCTCATCCTTCACAGATTTTTTTTTCTTTTTTGGCATTGGACTTCCTTCATTTGACCTTGTCCTCATCGCTCGGCAAGGTCACAATCTCCTTCACCTCTTGGTTTATTTTCTTTTGAATTCGCACCGTGAAGAAACTGTATAAAACCTGTGACATACAGCCTGGAAGCAACCTCGTAGGCATTGAGGAATTACAATAATTTGGAAGCATTTAGCTACGCGTACGAGGGTCGCCATGTCAAGAAATCTACGATCGCCTCGAAGCAACCTCGTAGGCATTGAGGAATTACAATAATTTGGAAGCATTTAGCTACGCGTACGAGGGCCGCCATGTCAAGAAATCTACGATCGAACACATATGAACGCTTCATATGGTTAATCCAAGCGTAATAAAAACAATGGAACCGATTGAAAGTATTATTGAATATGAAGATTCAAACGTGAAATGCGGCTGTCTATAGCAGCTACTGAGTGATTTGCATAAATTCGTTGTTATACTGTCTCTTGCTGGATCGACGCGCTCAGGTACTACCATTTAAAATAAAATCTCTCTTCAGCTAATGTAGTTGGGGTAATTGAAAATTCAAGGTAGCACAGGTGCTCTTGATAAAAGGGTAAGGCAAGTGCTGATACTTCATTTAATATGTGATTATGTCGCTGAGTATGTTGTATTGACTTTTGATTACACGCTAAAATACAAAGATTTCGCTAATTAAGAATTATGTAAAGCATTAATTTTTTTGAAAGAAATTTCGTACGTTTACTCTCCCATTTCTATACCGTGAATCTCGTGACTACAAAATTGTATGCATGAGTTATTTGTGAGATGTAGGTCATACGGGGCCAGACAATAGATGACTCACTGACGTTTACTGGATTAAGTAATTGTTTGGTCATTTTAATAGGCATCGTAATGTACCAATACGTGCCTGGCATGGAAATGAACTGTGGTAATAGTATGTATAGGTCTCATTCAGAAAAAATGAATAAATGCCCATTTGGCTGATGAAATTTACTCCAAGTGAGAAAAATATCCTAATTTTTCTGTCTCAAGCGTTTACATTAAATAGGGGTATGTTCATTATTTCTCCAAACTGTTAAAATAAGCCACTGGCAAAATATTTTCTGCAATTGCAGCATTAAACGGAGGTGGTTGAAGTTGATTTGTATTCATGAAAAATCCTTGAGGAAGAAAGGGTGAGATAACATTTGATCCGGTACTTATAGTATGTCAAGCAAATATTTGTCATGCCCAAATATAAACGAAATAATCGTAGTTAATATACGCGTGGTTTTAGAATGTGCCATTCAGACAGCCAGTAGACCCTTTTAACACGAAAAAATTCAATTATACATGTTGAGCATGACAATGTTGCCTTTTGGAAAATAGTATTTTTTATGAACGAGTTGCTCTTGTTAATTCGACAGTCCGAACGGTTACTTTTATATGATAGTTTACAGCATGCGTAAGTATTATTGCCCGCAATATTTTGGGGATGACGGCCTCCCAAGAGCCCTTGATCCATATTTTGGGCATTAATAAGAATCGCCACGAATACCCAATGGGTTACGTCATTATTTTTTAAGCATGGCAATCATTCCGCGTCCTTGACTTGCCACCAGTTCCCCACGAAGAAATTCAAAATGGGAAAAATTAATTCCCATGAACGTGCTTTATCAAACATAGCGTTGGATCGAGCGGGAGGATATTAAATGTTTTTCTTCTATAAACAGTGCATTAGGCAGTAGATACGTAAAATCATTTTCCGTGCCTAAAACGCCGAAAGATAAACTATGAAGCCTATTATGTCGTTCGGTCATAATGAATCACTCCACTCCATAATTCTCAGTCGCTCAATCATTAAAAGCGCCGGTCACGTGTCTTAGCGTAGGTTAAAATAAAGGGAATTTTGTGTGGTGCCCTTCCAACCAATCGTCTAGAGGACGATGCTCTCGATTTTTATGGACGGGTGATTGATTTTTTCGCGCGCACCCAAGGGACGGACTCCCCTCTGCATCCTTTTGTTTTCGTTTTTCCGGTCCTCCTCCTACCCCCCCTTTCCCACCACTACCCTCCCCGACTCGCGCCTTTCCCTCGAGGAATATATGTCAATGACAAGGCACGATGAAAAATGGTCGAGGACGATCCAGAAAGTATCCTCATCGCTTAAAGTCCCTTCCATACGCTCCCGCAGCGATAAATAAAATGAGTCGTAGAGCAACGCCCTTATCACTCGTATATACGCGTGTATGTATGCATGTACATTTTTCCATGGGTGGAGTAACCGCTTGAGATTCTCGCCGTTGTTAATCCTTGACCATGTTTCAAAACTCACATCGAAGGATAGCTAGAGTCAGTCCTCTGAGGACTGGGACAGCGGATATCGAAAATAAAAATAAAACAATCGGTCTTGGTTGAGAGCACTTTGGAAAAACTACTCTCTTTGTTATATCTTCCATTTTGGAAACTGCGGTGCTCTCGTTATTTGAAAGGAAACGGCTTACGCGGCTCCCAGCAGGATGAAGATCCTTATACAGAGAAATCTGGGAAATCTGCGGGTGGTTTACTTGCTTTTCTTGGTGATAATTTCCCTCGACGCTAGCGAAATCATTTTCGAAAGAGGGGAGAGTAAGATGTCAGTTTCAGGAAACGGTATTAATTAACTTCACGGTTCCTGAATCAGTGGTACGAGTCAGAAAGTTTTATATTAATTTACATGCAACGTATGATTTTTTTGGACACGATTATGCCGTGCATGCGTATAGACAATTATCTTCAGTATTATCTGTCATAGTGAGCTCTATTTCCTTTTTTGGTTTATAAATCCAAAATCTTGAATCATATTTTTTTAAATTGATTTTCTGGCACAAAATATAATTTTTCTACTACAAACACAATTTTGACTCTTGCCACAACATGTTAGTCAAAGTGTAAGTTTTAGCATTGGCGACAGAGTTAGTGTGATGGGCATCACATTAATCTGCTAACCGTCGTATGTCCATCCAGGCTTGGGCATGATTCTGGTGCATAATCTGATGATTCGACACTTTGGAAAACTTATTACATGGTGCTAGTTGGAAACCACCGATTCGGCAGACTGGCCACCTGTAATATCAGTGAATTTCACATAAAATCAAGATTTTTCAAATATATAAATTTCATGAAAACCACTAATCACTAACTTTACGTCTTGTTTGTTACATCATCCGCTGAAGTTACACCTAATTTTCTGAGGTAACCCATGTCCCGACATCATCTCGACTGTGAATCGGGAATTAGGGAAGGTCGTGGTTCGGGGAAGCTGAGGGAGCGTTGAGGGAATCTCGGCTTTGTCAAAGGTTCACCTGCTTTCCGGACTAATTGGGAAAGTTGGGGACGGACGGAGTAGAGGTGGGCGTCCCTGCGCCACGGCCAGCTTCTTCCGGCCTGTCGATGCCGTCGACTTCCCGGTCGGCGCAGAATCAGCGCGTGACGGTTCAGTTCTGCATCGATGCGTCGTTCTTCGGGCGGAGCGCTAATCCAGTGCGTAGCTACTGACCGAAGGGTTCCGGTTAACTGGTTAATTTTCTGGTTAACCTGACTTCGTCGGAAACTGGACGATGACACGGGGAAAATAACCACCCACCAGCCGTGAATGTTTGCATTTCATGGTCGTCATTTCATTTTTTTAGCCTGTAAGGGGGCAAAATATTTTTTATAAAACCCCTGACGTGGCGTGACACTTGATGTACCCTACCCCGATTCCTCTGAAAGTCGGAAAAGAAACAATTTTCATACCTTTCCAACTTACACGCGTATTTAATGCCTCTTCACGTATCTTACATGTACTTACTCGCTGTTGTTATGAAGCGGTGAAAATATGTTATACAAAGATATTACCTTCTTAAACTTACCGGAATGATTTAAATTGTCCCACCCCGACCTCCCCAAATGTTATAATTCGATGGACTTGCCACACTCAAGCGTTCAGTTTGAGGTGAGCGCCACCCTTACGTATGAAAATTAACTTTCGGGTATAGATTATTCTAATCTGCGGTTCACTTTGGTGGAAGACTTAAGTGTTATAACAAGACGATATACGGCGATAACAGTCTGCAGTCAAAAAGCCCACAGGATGAATTTAAAAATGCCGCAAAATCTCAATAGGGAGAAGATTAAATCACTTGGACAGTGGTTACTATGTAAAATGACGTTTTGATTGCACTTATTTCTATGTTTTCTGTATAAAATATAGAGTAAAACATTTAATGAAGCGCAATACATTAGCGGTTCGTACACTTGGAGCTCGAATTGTGTTTCAGTCATCGCTGTTCGTGAATGAATACGAGTTTACATATTCAATTGCACTCATATTCACATTGTTTTTCCTCAAAGTGTTCGTGTATCCAGAGTGCTTTTGATCGCATTGGAGCGTGACTTTCGAAGTGAACGACTGGATGACGGCATATCAAACTTATGAGAGACCTATTTGCGCGATCACTGGCTGAATTTTAGCTGTAGCGAATTTAGCCTAGCAAAAGATTGATACCATTTGTTGATTGAATGTGAAAAAATATAATAAAATCTACGAATGAGTTGAGGATTTACCAATTAAAACGAAAGAGAAATCACGTCTAAAATTTGACAAGCGAACAAATTGCTTTCTCTTTTGAGTTACTGCACTTGAGGCGAAACCTTGAAGTTATGAATTTAAAGCAATAAAATTTATATCTTTATTATTTATACTCATCAGTTTGCAATAAAAGGTGAGTTTTTATTCTGGTAAGCAGTAACAATTTAATAAACTTCTACTTTTATAAAATGAAGTCCTTGCGCCCAAAAAAAAAGGCCCACACAAGGCAAAAGAAAGTTCGGTGAGTTTTCTACAGTTACTCATTCTCCCTTGCTAGGTTCCGACTACTCTTAAATGTCAAATCACTAAAATTACTCAATTTCCATCTTTCACAATCCAGCCAGAAAATTTTAAAATCTGATTCTAGCTGCTATGTTTATTTTTTGTAGAGCGTTATTATTTAAGGGCCTTCATTTGCTCGCGCAACTGTGAACTCTGCATTACTTTTTTCGCTTGAAGTTTTCAATTTATTTTTCTCATTTTTTCTTTGGTCAATAACGCCTCAAACACCCAAAATATATTAAAATAAATATGAAACCACAAATATAACTGAAAAGAAATTTTTATAAATTTTTTTGTCATATCTTATATTGCTCAAACGGGTAAAATTGATGTGTGCCTCCTCTCTCTCTCTCCCTATAAATTATATTATTTGTGTTTCCTCTTTTACTACCGATATCTCTTAATCTCTTCGTCATGGCCAAACAATACAATCGTACAACCACCGCTTGCGCACATACATCCAATACATTATGTTCGTGAACATAATCCTTAACTTTCCTTTCATTTGTAGTAAGAAATCAGCTATTTTTATCGGATTATTTAAGTCCGCTAACACCAGAGTACAATAGGTGCATTTGTGGTGATGGCAAAGAAAATTGTGTTAACGATGAAGAGGGATAGTCTCCGCTCCCCCAACTCGGAACTCTCTGGGCTAGAGTTTTCTCGCAATGACTAGCCATTTTTATTCCTTAAGTATACAAATTAATTAATTATAAATACATAAGCTTCGAGAGATATAGAATTATCATGCTTTCCTTTTCCGTAGAGTTCAATGTTAACGATCTAGTGCGACCGAACGTCGATCGGTGGAAGTAACCGTATGGGTATGTTTCCATTTTGACCGGAGGGCTCTTCCTATCGAATGAGAATGTGAAATGTACCTGGTTTTTCCAATAGCCATCACAAAATAGCCAAGGACAGCTACATAATTTGAGTTTTCAGCGGCGAACTGCACGAGACGCTGATGGAGTTTGCCTAAAAAATGATATGCCCGCGCGTTGTTGTGAGAGCGTGCTGAGATACCGTTCGTGCTTGAAGGCCCTTTATAAATAATGTCAGGCAGTTTTTGTAAGTTGCCATTCATTTATTTCCATTTTGTTCTGCGCGTTTTGTTCTTTGACAATTAAGGTTTTTTTGGCCTGTAATCAGCGAGCGGGCGACACGAAAACGCTTCGAGTACGCCATGGAGTCTGCCATAACTAGCAAGCGAATACCGGATATCACGCTAGTGCAGATATTATGCCGTTCAAAAATGATTAAAATGGGAGCTAATGGTTGCACTGACGTGACTTCCATTGGAAGAAACCCGCTCTATATCGTGGCGAAGTATGACTAAGCGGGAGAGGTTTAATACGGGTACGAATACAATGATCTGTGGACGGAGTCCTGTTGGTTTTGTACTCGACTCAGTTAAAATTCGTCCCGTTCCTCGTTTGATCTGGAGGAAATTTACTCGCGTTCCTACTACCAGCACTCAGTTTGATGGAGTACCTAACTGTTTTCCTTCGCCGTTCAAACACGGTCAGTGTTGCATCCCTGCAATCCGGGCAATAATGGAGGATAGCACACGAAATGCCATAGGCTGCAAAGGGATTGTAAACATTTTAGTTTACAAAGTATTCCATTACAGTTGGTATTTCATTGCCTTTAAGAATTTGAATGGTTAGCATGAGTCTACTCGTCAAGGAAATTTGAAATTCTGAGCCCACGATGAAAAATGCGTGAAACTATTCTGTTTTACTCAAGCAACACCAAAGTTGTAAAAGGAAAAATATCCCTCGTCTGCAAGAGTTGACCATTTTTGTGGAAAAAACAGAGGTAAATAAATTTGAAATTAAAAATTTAACGAAAAGGGTCGTTCTTTCTTCGAAGTGATTTGCGGGAGAATTGTTCCAGTACCTGTAGCCAACCACAATTCAAGTATACACATACACGCACCCTTATATTGCCGGCGGGAAAATTAATTTTTATAATTTCCATTTATTAATTAATGCGACAACCACTCTTGTGATTGACGCCATGGTCGACGGCAGTCTTTGTTCGATACATTTCTATAACTCTTTTGACGCTTCGTATGCGTTGCTGATATATTAACGACGGTTGTTATACCGGGCGTTTCACATTAATAACTCATTTTTAATTCAAATCTAACTACTAATACTATACCTTTGCACATCTAGAAACCATTTATCAGAGCTGGGTGAATTTTTTTTAACGGCCCTGTAGTTATTGCATCAGAAAGTGACGAGAACGAAAAGTTATGTCTAACGCTATGAATGTAAAAGGCAGGGCTGATCATAAGTAGCACACTTTGTCTGCATTTTATTCTTATATTTTCAAAAAAAATATCCATTTTCATTAATTGAATCAAAGGCGTTTAGCAGAACACACAGGTTAAACAGATAGCTCATTGATTGCCTTCCAAAATCCTCTTTATATATTTCTGCACCTTCACAGGAGCCGTTTTGAAATGGTTTTGCCTCAAAATCAGAAAAGTCGCAGCGACGGAAGGAGCAGAGAATACATTAATTTATCAGAAAAACGAAGTCGATACATACACCTTATAAAAGATGGTTATTTGTATTAAAATTAATTAATTAATTAATTAATTTTAATTTTTAAATTAATTTTAATTAATTAATTAATTTTAAAATACTGATTAATAATTTTCCGAGATTTAAGAATAAGCGATCTTTAAAGAAAAAGTCTTGAATAAGTAGTTTATTAAACTCAAGAAATTGGTTTTCTATTTGCCTTTAGGGCGTTAACCAACTAGAACAGGCAGGATAGTTCATCTATTCACGAAGTGCTTTAGAGGAGGATGGGCAGAGTTGTTGGGACATTAATGAACAATTTCGTTGGGTAAAGAAGCGTTCACAAAGAGGCGTGAGTTGATGCACCTTAAGAAAAAAATGCAAAGAAAATACTAGCGAAAACTTTACTCTGGAGTTTATTTTAATATGCTCCAGAAACTTAGTCGTTGAGGTAGATTTTTATATTAATAGACCTTTCAGTAATAGGTGTGGAGAAGAATGGAAAAAATAAAATGGACAGAAAGTAAAACAAACGATGAAGTTTGTCCTTCCTTCCGTTCCGTTAACTTTCTCCCGTCCCCACACATGGTGGGGGAAGGGAGAAGGTTAATGGGAGAAATTCGAAGGCAGGTCAAGTGGATGCAGGTGATACTGAGAGGTAATGGGATGGGGAAAGCGGTAATAGAGGATAGA
This sequence comes from Hetaerina americana, assembly GCF_022747635.1. Classification (NCBI taxonomy): domain Eukaryota; kingdom Metazoa; phylum Arthropoda; class Insecta; order Odonata; family Calopterygidae; genus Hetaerina; species Hetaerina americana. Next base: position 34,916,971 of record NW_027286069.1, read on the forward strand.
ATGCTGGGAAAGCGAGGAAGAATGGAGAAAGAATAGCCATTCTGGATAGAATAAAGAGAGGTAGATAATATCCAAAGCTGAATGATGAGCTACTTTATGGTGTTATATGGGACTTTTGGTAGGGTATTTTGTGACATAGTATTTGTGGCTTACCCTGCAGTAGAGTGTAGTGCCAGGATCCATTAGAATCCTGCTCTAAGCCGGTAGAAAACTGCTGATAATAATTTATCTCTAATACGATTGTCATAGCGTAAGCTCCTTTAATAAGCTATCGTTTATCTTTATGTTTTAGCAATATGGACTTTGTTTCATGAACTGTAAGAAGTTAAGAATGCTTCAATTTTTATCATTTCCTCAAAAATGGTTCGATAAATTCTCCGCAACTCTTTGCTTAAAAACTTCAGCATTCAACAAGCAAAATGCCATTTGTATGACCATTTATGACACTTTTAAAGACCATGCATAATATTTCAAATTAAATATGAAAAATACACAAGCTTTTGACCTTTGCTATGGCCATTATTGCATGCGAGGGCTAGAGTAAATTGTTGGAGATTTAAAATTGCATCGAGAGGACCAATATTAGTATTACTCAAAATTTGTTCCATCCGTACCTCAATTATAGTGTTTATTTGAGTGTGGGTACCAAAATATTAGAGTAAATAATTGAACTAGTTCATTAGCTTGTTTTTCTATGACCAACAACCTTCAACGTGACACTATGATATTAAAAAAATAAATCTACATCCGTGCAATCGACAAAGAAAAAACTCCGAATATTATTTTGCGTTTTCATCAAAGCTCATCATGAAAATTTTGATAAGAGTTACTAAACGTGTATTGAATACCAAAACTGTAGTGCTTAAGATATTTTTACGTGCAAGATTGGAATAGGCGATTTTAGTGTAAAAAGGTGGCATGATTTATAGTCCCTAGATTTGGGGCGGAGTTGAGGAGGGGTTCTTAGATTGAAAGAGAGAACTATTAGTCTAAAAGTAGACAAATCATGGGAAGCATTGGTCTAAGAAGAATTGGCAGAAGTGTATTTCCGATGTATGTAATGTGAATGTATGCAAAGGAAGGGGGAAGTTGTGCATTATCCAATATAGGGCGGGAAAATTTTGCAAATGAGATGCACATATATCACAATTCTGGAACATCACATTATGATGTGGTGCAGTATGCTATATATCTTGAGTAGATGCGAATTAATACCCGAGGTGATTTCATAATCGCATTCCCTATCAACTGAAAGCAGCTTCGCTAGAGTTACAACCGTACATTGCTAAATGTGATGAATTATTTTATCGGGACAAGACCGTGCGACATCCCCCACGTAAATGAACTCGGCTACCCCTTCTTCCTCTGAGATGGAGTAATGCACCCGGAGAGGAAGGGTTACTGACTCTCAGGGTAGAATGGAGCCCAGATGCACGATGCCAGTTCCACGGGGAATCGTTGATCACAACGCGGCAAAATTTCACACCGCCGTTCGTCCACCACACCAAGCCCTGGGCTCCGGAAGATTTGAAATCCATTCGACGCCCGAATGAAACTACCCTTTTGCCAAAATAAAGAATTAAATGCCAGAATAAATCCGAGATAACTGCCAAAAGTCATATTCCCTTCACGGAGAAAGTGCATATTGATCGTTCGGAAATACTAGCGGTCCTAGGACATTATTCGGGCGTTTATTCGCAAATAATTAGCCGAGGGTCAAAATCACCATGGTTACACTCCCTTGCGCTGAGTTGCAACCACACGAACGTAATGAGTGAAAATGGCAAGGGTCGAGGTGGAACACATCACGGAGGGAGGTTTTTGGTATAATTTCCTCATTTGGCTCGTACTTATTGTTAATCTGATACTGAGGAAAATCCACAAGCGAGGAGAAAATGTTTAGAAAGATAGGATAGAGTGAGCGAAAGAAATTGAATGAATTAGCGATTTATTTAAGGAAATGTATTGTGATTGAGGATCAAATTATCATCCCATTTTAGATTCAATGAAGGTTATAACCTAAACTCGATCGAACCCAAAACCCCGTCTTTTACCTCATTGCCCGGTTTCCTTACTTCAGGATGCATAAGAAATAACTCACCATAGAAGGCTACGAGCAGGCAGGTGCTTTTTGAAAATGCACCGTGGAAGTAACACGTTTGAGAGATACGAGAAGAGGGGAAGACATGATTCCGCGGAGAAGGGGCTGGCGGAGGTCGAGACCAGAGGAAGGGAAGAAGGTTGAGCAGCTGTGTTGCAACCGATGGAGGGAATAATGGGGTTGGCTGCGTTGGTGTATGTGGGGGGGGGGTCGGAGAAGACAGGGAGACATACATGATTTATAAGCCTCTGAAGCATTCACGAGGGCGCCGATGAATTTGATAGCGAGCGGATTGTGTAAGGAACCAATCAATATGCCCCTCGACTGCGGCTCAACGTGCCTTCGAGGGTGACTGCAGTGGTGGTGGGATACGGTCGCGACGGATTTATGACAAAGTGCGGATGAAGCGCATCACTGCTGGCCTGCCTTCACCACTCCCCTTCCCAATGGCGTCGCAGTGACCACGCCGCGCCGTCAAAGTACCCTCGCATATCCGGCCAGCCGCCGTTCATCGCAAATACAGGACGGGGGACAAAAACTTCGCTCCAACGACCGCGTCGCTCGAATCCAAACGATCGCCAGCGGAATGATTCTTAAGTGCAAGAGTATCCGGAGGCGGGGCCCATTATCCAATTTGCTAAGCGGACAAACGACTCCCGTCGCCCGGCTCTAAAGGTCGGTTCACATAGTGTTGCGATCACTCAACGTAAAAACTCATTAAATTTGTCTTAATTTGGAGACGGGCATGTACATGGGAACAGTTCCGTGACAATTTCGCTTCTAGAACAATAGCGTAACCAGGAAGATGGCCCATGTTCAACTCTAAATTTGCATGTGTTTAGCATTTATAAGTGAATTTCAAACTGATTTCGTTTAATTCATGCAATAAAAAATCATAATTTATTAATTATAAGTGATATTTTATGTATACACGATAGTACACTGCAAATATGGTTTATAACAACAGATATTAATTCATTATCGTCATGGTATAATAGACGCATATTTGAGGTTGGAACAATAATCGGTATTATATAATTATGAATATTAACAGTTACATAATATTTCTAAATGATAAAAAATTACATGATTACTATTGAATTTTGCTTTATTTAATTAAAACTATTACTTTTTGTTTATTTTAAAACTTTCATTTGAATTATGACTGCATTATATATATACTTCCTTGATCAAAAAGTTCCCGGAATAACCACCGTGTGCCGCTCCCATCGTTCCGATTTGAGTTCTGTTTTTTTTGTTAAATTGGTACATCTGTTGTTGATATTCCCTTTAAATCTTAGTGTCATAACTTGACATTTGCAAAAGTTACGGTCGGTTTTCGGTATGTCCATCAGTGCTTCCTGCGATTTTTCCATTACTTCCTCTCGGCTGCTAAAACGCGTTCCCCGTAATGGTTTTTTAACTCGATTGAACAGAAAGAAGTCACAGGGAGCCAAATCAGGTGAATTCGGTGGCTGTTGGATGGTATTTGTTGCATTTTTCGTCAAAAAATTACGAATAATGATAGCACTGTGCGACGGTGCGTTATCATGGTGCAAAATCCACGAGTTTTCTGCCCACATTTCTGGTCTCTTTCGGCGAATTGCTTCACGCAAACGTCTCATAACGCCCAAATAATACTCTTTGTTTACTGTCTGGCCTTCTGGCAAAAATTCATGATGCACTACACCGTTGTAATCCATGAAAACCGTCAGAATTGCCTTCTTTTTTGACTGAAAACGACGTGGTTTTTTTGGTCTCGGCTCATTTGGTGAACGCCATTCACTTGCCTGATGTCTGGATTGCGTGTCGTACTCATACACCCACGTCTCGTCTCCAGTAATGATCCTTTTGATGAATGTGGGATCGGATTCAGCCTCGCAAATCATGTCTTTTGCGACGTCAACACGGTCTCTTTTTTGCATGAAATTGAGGTCTCTTGGCACCAACTTTGCTGCTACACGACGGAAACCCAAATCATTAACCACAATGTCTTGGGCGGATCCATAGGCAATGTTCAAGTCCTCCGCTATTTCTCTGATGGCGGTTATTGACCAACATTTCTTTTACTTTATCAATTTTTTCACCGACTTTCGATGTCGATGGTCTGCCACTGCGTTCATCATCTTCGATTGACTCACGACCACTTCTGAACCGCTCGTGCCACTCGTAAACGACCGTTTTTTTTAGAGAATCGTTGCCGAAACACTTTTCCAACATTTCCAACGTCCGTGCGCCACTAAATCCGTTTTTTACGCAAAATTTAATACAAGTTCGTTGTTGCAAATTTAAATCCATTTCTGAAATTGTAAAAAATCGCCAACACACACAGAGATAGATGTACTCTTGGCTACGTAACTTTTGCAAATGTCAAGTTATGACACTAAGATTTAAAGGGAATATCAACAACAGATGTACCAATTTAACAAAAAAAACAGAACTCAAATCGGAACGATGGGAGCGCCACACGGTGGTTATTCCGGGAACTTTTTGATCAAGGTAGTATTCAAATACGAAAAGCCGCCATATGGTAAAAATATACCCATTGACATGGAAATAGATATAAGGAAAAGAGATAGGAACACTTTAAGGATGAACACAGAAGAGGTAGGGAAGGCGTAATCAAACAGATCAGTGTTCGTCCTAAATATGTGTTACATGTAATGTGTGGGTATATATATATATATATATATATATATATATATATATATATATATATATATATATATATGCATACATTACGTATATTGCATAACGTATTGAATTATAATAATAATATATTTATAAGAAACCATAAACACAGCAATTAACCCGAAGGATGGTTCAGTAGGTGGTAGTAGAGTTCACCCACTAAGCCCGACGGTGAGTGGAATTCTCGCATCAGGGTAGGGGGGCCAGTTCCTTTCCCTGTGCCGGTACTGGTTTTGAGGAAGACTTAGTACCCGAAAAATCACATGGCTTGGGTGGAGCTGCAGGTGCCCAGAGACTTGCCCGGGAATCGAACCTGGGACCCTCCGATCAGTAGTCCAACGCTGTACCCCATGGACTACCGCGACCCAAAATAATAAGAATGATGTATTTAATTATTACATTATGTCTATTACATTATGTGTATTACATTATATGCATATATAGTATTTATTTGGCTAATGTGGCTCGTCTCTTTCTTCTGGTTATGTGTGCCACGAAACGCACTGCTCCTATCCTTTATGCCATTGTATGATTGCCGGGGGATTCAACCAAGTGCCATGATTCTTTGTTCGGGGGATGACGACCGGAAGCTACTTCACCCACCAAAGGAGGAATGAATGAGGAGACAAGAGGAAAAAATAGCAGAGAAAGCAATCATAATGGAGAGGAACTAGGGTAGGAAAGAATAAGAATCGGCTACTTCGGTTATTGCATTCTTTATATCCTTCAATTTTTCTTCTACGTTAGTCTCATTTATTCTTACTATCCTTCTGTCGATGGTATCGGTAAACTTTTCTCTTGCTTGCCTTTCCTTCAGTGTCTTTGTGTCCCTTCTGGGTTTTTATGTAACTCTCTACATCATTTTGTACCGTTGCCGGCTGTCCATGCCCGCCAGATTGTGACCACTATTATATCTGCGTTGCTGTAGATCTTATATGTATATTGCTTGACTCGGTTCTCGTATCTCTTTCTGACTAGAATGTAGTCCATTTGGTATCTTGCCCGTCACACGGCACATTCCATGCGTATCTTCTTCTCCAATGTTATTTGAAGAGATGTTTGCAAATACCATGTTTTTCTCGTTACAGATTTATATCAGCCTTTCCCCCCCGGCGTTCCATTTTCCCAACCCGAGATGTCCCACGCTGCATCCCTCTCGGTCTTCTCCGACCACAGCAATCCAGTATCCCTTCACTGCACGCCCTCTTACCACTCCTCTAACCTCTTCCAGTTGTTCGCACAAATCTATTTCCTCCACCGAATGAATGTGGCGCATACACCTGCACTATCATCGTGAGAGTAAGCTCTGTCTCTAACTTTATCATTAGGATCCTCTCATCGTATTTCCAACACGATTTGACTCTTCTTGCCCATTCCTTCTTGAGTATGATACCCGCTCCTGAAATAAAAATACATGTGTGTATGTATATACATACATATATATATATATATATATATATATATATATATATATATATATATATATATATATATATATATATATATATATATATATATATATATATATATTTATATATATTTATATATATATACATATGCATATACATATACGTAGTATATGTATATA